>NC_077227.1:673371052-673531052 GCF_027887165.1 Monodelphis domestica
CAAAAAAGCAGAAATAATGAATGCAGCCTTCTCAGATCACAAGGCAATAAAAATAATGATTAGTAATGGTACATGGAAAACCAAATCTAAAACCAATTGGAAATTAAACAATATGATACTCCAAAACCGTTTAGCTAAAGAAGAAATCATAGAAACAATTAATAATTTCATCAAGGAAAATGACAATGGCGAAACATCCTTTCAAACCTTTTGGGATGCAGCCAAAGCGGTAATCAGAGGCAAATTCATATCCCTGAAAGCTCATATTAACAAACAAGGGAGAGCAGAGATCAATCAATTGGAAATGCAATTGAAAAAACTCGAAAGCGATCAAATTAAAAACCCCCAGCAGAAAACCAAATTAGAAATCCTAAAAATTAAGGGAGAAATTAATAAAATCGAAAGTGATAGAACTATTGATTTAATAAATAAGACAAGAAGCTGGTACTTTGAAAAAACAAACAAAATAGACAAAGTACTGGTGAATCTAATTAAAAAAAGGAAGGAAGAAAAGCAAATTCACAGCATTAAAGATGAAAAGGGGGACAGCACCTCCAATGAGGAGGAAATTAAGGCAATCATTAGAAATTACTTTGCCCAATTATATGGCAATAAATACACCAATTTAGGAGAAATGGATGAATATATACAAAAATACAAACTGCCTAGACTAACAGAAGAGGAAATAGAATTCTTAAATAATCCCATATCAGAAATTGAAATCCATCAAGCCATCAAAGAACTTCCTAAGAAAAAATCCCCAGGGCCTGATGGATTCACCTGTGAATTCTATCAAACATTCAGAGAACAGTTAACCCCAATACTATACAAACTATTTGACATAATAAGCAAAGAGGGAGTTCTACCAAACTCCTTCTACGACACAAACATGGTACTGATTCCAAAACCAGGCAGGTCAAAAACAGAGAAAGAAAACTATAGACCAATCTCCCTAATGAATATAGATGCAAAAATTTTAAATAGGATACTAGCAAAAAGACTCCAGCAAGTGATCAGAAGGATCATTCACCATGATCAAGTAGGATTCATACCAGGGATGCAGGGCTGGTTCAACATTAGGAAAACCATCCACATAATTGACCACATCAACAAGCAAACTAGCAAGAACCACATGATTATTTCAATAGATGCAGAAAAAGCCTTTGATAAAATACAACACCCATTCCTATTAAAAACACTAGAAAGCATAGGAATAGAAGGGTCATTCCTAAAAATAATAAACAGTATATATCTAAAACCAACAGCTAATATCATCTGCAATGGGGATAAACTAGATGCATTCCCAATAAGATCAGGAGTGAAACAAGGATGCCCATTATCACCTCTACTATTTGACATTGTACTAGAAACACTAGCAGTAGCAATTAGAGAAGATAAAGAAATTGAAGGCATCAGAATAGGCAAGGAGGAGACCAAGTTATCACTCTTTGCGGATGACATGATGGTCTACTTAAAGAATCCTAGAGATTCAACCAAAAAGCTAATTGAAATAATCAACAACTTTAGCAAAGTTGCAGGATACAAAATAAACCCACATAAATCATCAGCTTTTCTATATATCTCCAACACAGCTTAGCAGCAAGAACTAGAAAGAGAAATCCCATTCAAAATCACCTTAGACAAAATAAAATACCTAGGAATCTATCTCCCAAGACAAACACAGGAACTATATGAACACAACTACAAAACACTCGCCACACAACTAAAACTAGACTTGAACAGTTGGAAAAACATTAACTGCTCATGGATAGGACGAGCCAATATAATAAAAATGACCATCCTACCCAAACTTATTTATCTATTTAGTGCCATACCCATTGAACTACCAAAATACTTCTTCACTGATTTAGAAAAAACCATAACAAAGTTCATTTGGAAGAACAAAAGATCAAGGATATCCAGGGAAATAATGAAAAAAAACACATATGATGGGGGCCTTGCAGTCCCAGACCTCAAACTATATTACAAAGCAGCAGTCATCAAAACAATTTGGTACTGGCTAAGAAACAGAAAGGAAGATCAGTGGAATAGACTGGGGGAAAACGACCTCAGCAAGACAGTATACGATAAACCCAAAGATCCCAGCTTTTGGGACAAAAATCCACTATTCGATAAAAACTGCTGGGAAAATTGGAAGACAGTGTGGGAGAGACTAGGAATAGATCAACACCTCACACCCTACACCAAGATAAATTCAAAATGGGTGAGTGACTTAAACATAAAGAAGGAAACCATAAGTAAATTGGGTAAACACAGAATAGTATACATGTCAGACCTTTGGGAGGGGAAAGGCTTTAAAACCAAGCAAGATATAGAAAGAATCACAAAATGTAAAATAAATAATTTTGACTACATCAAACTAAAAAGCTTTTGTACAAACAAAACCAATATAACTAAAATCAGAAGGGAAACAACAAATTGGGAAAAAATCTTCATAGAAACCTCTGACAAAGGTTTAATTACTCATATTTATAATGAGCTAAATCAATTGTACAAAAAATCAAGCCATTCTCCAATTGATAAATGGGCAAGGGAAATGGATAGGCAGTTCTCAGATAAAGAAATCAAAACTATTAACAAGCACATGAAGAAGTGTTCTACATCTCTTATAATCAGAGAGATGCAAATCAAAACAACTCTGAGGTATCACCTCACACCTAGCAGATTGGCTAACATAACAGCAAAGGAAAGTAATGAATGCTGGAGGGGATGTGGCAAAGTAGGGACATTAATTCATTGCTGGTGGAGTTGTGAACTGATCCAACCATTCTGGAGGGCAATTTGGAACTATGCCCAAAGGGCGACAAAAGAATATCTACCCTTTGACCCAGCCATAGTACTGCTGGGTCTGTACCCCAAAGAGATAATGGACACAAAGACTTGTACAAAAATATTCATAGCTGCGCTCTTTGTGGTGGCCCAAAACTGGAAAACGAGGGGATGCCCATCAATTGGGGAATGGCTGAACAAACTGTGGTATATGTTGGTGATGGAATACTATTGTGCTCAAAGGAATAATAAAGTGGAGAAGTTCCATGGAGACTGGAACAACCTCCAGGAAGTGATGCAGAGCGAGAGGAGCAGAACCAGGAGAACATTGTACACAGAGACTAATACACTGTGGTATAATCGAACGTAATGGACTTCTACATTAGGGGCAGTGTAATGTCCCTGAACAACTTTCAGGGATCCAGGAGAAAAAAAACACCATTCATAAGCAAAGGATAAACTATGGGAGTGGAAACACCGAGAAAAAGCAACTGCCTGAATACAGAGGTTGAGGGGACAAGACAGAGGATAGACTTTAAATGAACACTCTAATGCAAATACTACCAACAAAGCAATGGGTTCAAATCAAGAAAACATCTAATGCCCAGTGGACTTACGCGTCGGCTATGGGGGGTGGGGGGGAGGAAAAGAAAATGATCTATGTCTTTAACGAATAATGCTTGGAAATGATCAAATAAAATATATTAAAAAAAAAATAAAGGTATTTAGAGGTCTGAAAAAAAAAAAACATGAACTTAGACAGATTTCAGGAAATAATGGAGAATAAAAGGACCTGTTGTGGAATCAGTTGACATGACTAAACAATTGAACAACAACAAAATTAGATGCCAATGAAATGGATGGGCTGTCCATTGATAACCCCTCATTCATATCACAAGACCAATCTATCTTCTTTTCTGATTATACATCTCCTTTAGGTCATCCATGTTATTTTGTAGATTTATCTTGTGCAATTCTTAGTAATATCCCAAAGCTTTTGCACATTGGGAAACCCAAGAGTTTGATCCTTTAAGACTGTTACTTTTTTATATACATGCTGTCTCTCCTATTATAATATAAACTTGAAGGCAAGAACTATTTTTGTATTTATTTAAATATGAGGTGTTTAATACAATACCTGGCACATGGTGGGGAGCTAGGTGGAACAATTAATAGAGTGTTGGACTGGAGTCATATTTCTGAGTTCAAATCTGGCCTCAGATACTTAGTAGCTGTGTGACTTTGAGCCAGTCATTTAATTCTGTTTGCCTCAAAAAATTTTCATCTGGAAAATGAGCTGGAGAAGGAAATGGAAAACTACTCCAATATCTTTACCAAGAAACATGGAAGTAAGACATGACTGAACAACTGACACATGTTAACTGATTGATAAAGAATTTGTTACTTGCTAGATTAGTTATTTCATGACTAACAACCCTAAAACATACATACATGATTGTGCAGTGCATCAGAATACCTTTTCAAGCAGGGTCAGGAAGTTATAAGGTAACATGGGGAACTCAAATTTTTTTTTAATGGGGAAAGGGAGAAAGACTTCTTGCTGAAATGAACTATCAAATGATATTAGTATTATTGAAGTTTATTCTTCAAAAGACATTTGTGGAATCTCATACATTCATATCTAACTTCTCCATTTTTTCAAGGTGACTCTAAGAGAATCATTCAGAATATTATTGGATAGAGGAGTTACTGGGAACTGATCAAAATGAAAGCATGGGAGGTGAAGTAATGGAGGATGAGGAAGGATGACAGTGAACCATATGGTATAGTGCTCTTGTGCTATTCTGTATCTATCCTGTCCTGGAGGAAAGAATCCAATAAAATTATTCCCCACAAGGTGTTTGGGAAATATATGTGTTATACCTCCAAGGAATACTTACACTATAAAAGTTAATAATAATAATCATAGATTGTTTAGTTAATAAACATTTATTGAGTGCCAACTATGTTTGTGGGGCACTATACTAAGTGCTGGTGATATAAAGAAAGTTCCAGTTTTCTCTCTTTCATATATGAGTGTGTGTATGCATGTATGTATGTGTATATATATGTAATGTTTACGTATATATACATTCTATATATACATATATATGTATATATGAGAAAGTATGCATACTTTCTCATATATACATATATGAGAAAGCATAGATTTGTGGGTAAATGTGAGAAGGCAAGTGGGTTCCAGACTTACCTTAGATAATCCACCTCTCTCCTCACGTCTTTGGAAAATATGGTGCCACTTTTCAAACCACAGGATAATTGTTTCCTTTTAATAGAGTCAAATTCTCCAGAGGTAGGAGAGCTCTTTGTATAGCTAGCCAGGCATTCTAATTATCTAGAAATGACTGAATTCTCCAGATAATTTCTGCCAAATAAACATGGCCATTGTTTCATTCAGAGGAAACTTGTTTGGAATTCACTTAATTAAAGTAGCAGAATTCATTCTCCATGACTACTTCCCTACCTCCTAACTTTAGTCAGGCTTTCCTTCTCTGATCAGAAAAGAGGACAGAATACACTGGGAAGAACATTGGATTTGAAGCCAGAGGAGCTGGGTTCCAATGCCATGCCCATCACATATTTGCCATATGGCTTATTTCTTCACCTCAGTTTCCACATCCATAAAAATGATTGAGTTATATTAAATGACCTCTACGATTCTTTCTAGGTCTAAACAGATAATTCTAGGAATCCCCAAGCTCATTGATGCTCTCACAGATATCTTGTGTTTGTCTTATTTTGAGTAAGAATACTAAATCTTACTAAGTTAGAAAGTTTTTTGAGTTTAGGACCAGAAGTGTTTATCAGCTAAAGACCTAGCTCAATTAAGAGAGGCATATCACAAGGCTGGTTGTCAATTGTTTAATCAATCAATTATCAATGTATCAGTTGCTATCCTTTGTACTTAAAGAAGGCATCACTATGTTGGGGTCAATATATAGTGTGTCTGACTGTGGCTGAGCAGAACAATATGAGCTTAGAAGACTACCACAGATGGGGCACAAACAGCCTGTCTGCACATTTGGGATAGAGCTGTATCTAAATTTGTACATCTCACATTCTTTTGAGCTACTGTAGTTCTGCTTTGCTCATAGAGCACAGTGCCTTCTTTCATGTAAGTATACATGATGGTCCTGTGCCAATGTCTCTCAAGTCTCACATTAGAACTTCAGAGTCCCTGAGTGTCCTTGTATCACTTCTGACTTCTTTGAGAGCATTTGTCTTGTGTGAGTTCTCTGTAAAATAGTCTTTTAAGCAAATGTGGGTTTGGTATTCAAACAAAATGGCTGCCCAATAAGAGTGGTACTGACTGCAGTAGAGTTTGAGTGTTTGGAAGTTCAGCTCAAAAAAGAAACTTATCTCACCAGGTAATCAGGATCTTCCCAAGACAACTCAAATGGACGCACTTAAATTTCCTAACATGGCAGTGATATATGGTCCAGATTTCACATGCATACAACAATGGGGTCAATACAATGTCTCTGTAAGTCTATTTACGTTCTGTTGCATCTCAGTCTTAGTAGCTACACTGAGTGCACAATCATTATCTTCACAAAAGTTTTCTTATTTTATATTTTGACTACAGAGTATTCCCATCTGCCTCAGTAAACAGGCCAGGATTATGTAGGGTGAAATAGACAAATTTTAGAGCATCTTTTCTAGTCCCTTCTTCACTCCAAGAGGTGAGCAATACAATTTTTTTTAATTTTTGAAACCTAACTTTCTATTTTATAACCAATATTGAGTATTAGTTCTAAGGCAGAAGAGCAGTAAGGGCTAGGCAATGGAGGTTAAGTAACTTGCACAGGGTCATGCATCTGGGAAGTGTCTGAGTCCAGATATGAATCCAAGACCTCCCATCTCTGAATCAAGCTCTCAATCCACTTCGCCACCAAGCTACCTCCAGTATAGTCTTTTAAAAAGGCTGCTCAGACACATGAGGGACTGCCAAATCCCATTACTGCTTCAGTCAATTGAGAAGACCCAATGTGCAGGGTTGCTCCCACTGCTTTATCACTTGCCCATTGCCACAGAACAGTTGAGGTAGGAATAAAATAATAAAATAAGAGATAGTAAAACAGTAAAATATAAAATGGTAAAATGGTGTAGGTATTGTCTTTTGACTCACATAAATTGGATTTAAGACAAAAAGAATTGTGAAGTCCTCAGCCTCAGCCTCTCTTTCAGAGTCATCCAAGTCTAAAGCCAAGACAAAAGGTTAGGTGATTGGTGATGGCTCAGGATGAAGTGGATGACCTTGGCTTCTTTGATGTCTAACCAAGCTGTAAGCATTCCGGAGCACCTGCTTCCTCCCACTTCATGACCCTTGGAACAAATTGTTCTCATTTACCCACAGCACGAGTGGAAATTCTCAAGTGCTTGGGGTCGATGGTGCCCTAACTCATCAGTTAACTTTACAACCTCTGAATAAGAGGATCAGAAGCTCATAGATCTAAAACTAGAGAGGACCTCAAAGGTCATACAACCATCCAAATTAAGGACATTAAAGTATGGTTATGTTTCAGAGGATATGAATTGGTCCTGTCAATCTGTTGTGTTTTCTGTAGTTCTATTTGACAAGACCAAAATAGTATTATTCTAATTTCTAGGATACCCTGGTGTTCGCCCTGCCCCTCCCCACCACCAAATAACTTTTAAAAAAATAGTTAAATGATTCTTCATTCCCAGGCATCCTCTTCCTGTTTATCAACTGTGCTCCTAAGGTTGAAACAAAGAGACTTTATGTTGTTCTTTTTTTTTAACTGGTCTAAACTAGAGGATACACCTCATGAGAAACAGGAGACAAGAATAACCACAGCCCTCATTTCTGGAAGCAAAATGGTCTCACTTTCCTGAATTCACTAGTGTACATGAAATAAATGTTTTCCATCAAAGACTGATTTTGGAAGCCATAAAACTGAAACCGCCAATAAGTAATCTGCATAATGAGCTGTGTCTCTGAACTTTTCCAGATTTTTTTTAAAGAATAGTAATCTATACCTTTTGTGTACATTTTCTGAAGTGCTCCTGAGTGCTGTTATTGTAATCTGAAAGCGGGGTAGTTCAGAATTTGGCTGACTATCAATATCAGGCTTATGTCTGTCTCTCACTCAATACTGATTAGAAGTGAGGAAGGAGAGAAGGCCCAGGGGAAAATTTAAAGCTTCTCCTATCATTACATGCTGTTCATTATCAGGCTTGCCTCGTTGGGGAGAAATCTCCCCAAAGCCAAGAATAGAAGAGACCTTTGAAACTAGTCATCTCATTGTGGCATTTCCTTCCTTCACGAGAATTCTGCACGTCCTGAACTTGGCTGCAGGATGAGACCATTCTAAATTGTGCAGAGAATTATTCTTAACAATTAAAGGCTCAGCCTGTGCGGTAAAGTCCCCTCAATTACTGAACATCCTTAAAGCAGCTGGATTACCACATCAGCACCTTTGTGTTATATACATTAACAAGTTGGCTCCCAGTCACCACCTTCATTAATGCCAAGTGTCGTTGTTCAGTGTCAATATCTCTGACCCTCTAAATTCCATTCCTTCAAAACAAACTGATCAGAGGCTGAACAGATGTTTCCAAGGATGTCTTTAAACCCTCCAATCATAGAATTGTAATCATCTGATCCTACCCCTTAATTGACAGATGGCTTAGGGAGACTGAGGATTTGCTCCAGATCACTAACTTTCAATGCTCCTACAAGAGACTCTGACTTATATATGCCTAGAAAAAAAAACTCAAATAAAAAACCTGAGAGACTGATTTTCCTCAAAAAAAATATCTGTGCTTGCCATATTTGATTCACTTAAGTATCTTAAACTGATGGTCATGCCAGGGAGGGGTTCTCCTATAAGCACTTGGAAACTGACAAAAGAGTGAAAGAAATAGAAGAATAAGAAAGATTATAATGTCTTGTGGTTTTGAGGACAATAGCAATATACAGCAATATGGCATAATGGATAGAGGGTTCCACTTAAGTGGAATTCAGGCAACGGTTCAAGTTTTTCCATATGGTATATATAAGGGGCAGCTAGGTGAAGTAATGGATAGAGAAACAGCCCTGAAGTCAGGAAGAACTGAGTTCAAATCTGACCTCAGGTACTTACTAGTTGTGTGACTCTGAGTACATCACTTTGCCTCAGTTTCCTCATTTGCAAAATTAACTAGAGAAGGAAACAGTAAACCACTCTAAAATCTTTGCCAAGAAAATCCCAAATGAGGCCACAAAGAATAAGACATAACTAATAGACCAAAAAAAAAAAAAAAGTTATGAGTCTCTTAAACTGTATCAGAGAAGGGAATTTTTACATGGGAAATTAACACAATAATAAAACTTCCACCTACAAAACAAATTCTAGCATAGACCATATGAACAAATGACTTTTGTTCATTCTATGTCCAGTAAGATTTCACCGATTCTTACTGAATTCAGTTCCAGCCTCAGACACTTAATAACTGTGTGATCCTGGACAAGTCATTAAATTCTATTTGCCTAAGTTTCACCATCTATCAAATGAGCTAGAGAAAGAAATGAAAAACTCCACCAGTCTTTTTCCAAAAACAAACAACAAAAAGTGAGGGCACAAAAAGTTGGGTAAGATTGAAGTGACTGAACAATAACTTGGGTGACCCTGAGTAAGTCCCCTAACTTCTTTGCGATTCAATTTCCTTATCTGTCAAATGAGAAGATCTAACTAGGTAACCTCTAAGTCTCCTCCCACTTCTAAATCTATTACTTGAATTCTAAATAAGATAGTTTAACATTGTTTAATGTTTCAGGGGACCAACAATTGCCCCACAGTTCTGCAGCATCCCTGGAACAAAGACCTGTGTTATAATAATGCAGCTCTGTTATATTCCTCTGATGGAACATATGGGTGTTGATGGAGAATTTAGCCGCCATTCTTTGTGGCTTATGAATCACCATGTTGGCTTGACATGTTCTGCCTCCCTCTTTGGCAGCTCTAGAGCCAACTTCTTCAAGAAGTGTGCTTTTTCTTGGAGGGAAAGGAAATACCTGATCCAAGGTGTTTTACATACACCCAATGCTAATTACCTAACAAAAGCAGTTCAGCTTTTGGAAGATTTGATATCTTCAATGTAGCCACTTGAGCAGAGGCTCAGTCCCTTGAAAGGCCAAGTTAAACAAGGCAGAATTAAGTCTAAATTGGTCCCCACCTCTAGCATTCATAAATCCACATGGGGGAGGCCATGAATGGGATAAGAAAAATTAAGAGTGAGTTATCTTGGCAGCTGCCCAACCAATCTGTGTGTTCTGGAGAAAGCAGAGGGCCAAACATCATTGCTGTGAGGGCTCCAGTCTAATTGCTTTGCATTCTTATTATTTGTAGAGCAGACTGTGAAAAGTGAAATCTTTTCTTTTGAATGGCTGGCTCAGATTCCAGAAATGGAAGGAGAAACATCCATCACTGGATTATTTCTGCAGCAGGATGGCTCTTGAGGAGATCATTTCCTTCAGACCCCTACCTCTAATTCCACCAGATGGAATTCATGGACATGAGGAGGTCAAGGCCAATATCACAGAAGAGTGAATGTTAAGTGCTAGAAGCAGGCGAGGAAGACCTTTCCTCACTCTCTTTTGGAGCACTAACGGCTCATTTAAGGCAGAGATCTGGCAAAAATTGGGATGAACGTTGTAGGCATGTCTGGCTGACCAAATGAGTTGCTGTCAATAGAAAAGATTCTCTTGACTTCTTTCAACAAAGAACTAGGTTGTCAGTTAGCGGCTGCTTGTCAAGCAAAGATATGGTTCTGGCCATCCGCTGCTGCTGTACTCCTATGCTCCAGGTGCCTTAGAGACATCTAGGAAATCACTGGATAGAGTGCTGGATCTGCTCAGGATAGACCTGAGTTCAAATGCAGCCTCAGACACTTACTTGCTTTGAGCAAGTCACTAAAGCTTTGCTTGTCTCTGTATCCTCAACTGTAAAATAAAGATAAAAATAGCACCTATCTCCCAAGGTTGTTGTGAGAATCAAAGGAGAAAATTTTTATAAAGTACTCAGCACAGTGCCTGCCACATGGTAAGCACTATATAAATGATAGTTACTATTATATATTATTATTAATGTATATTCTCTAATATCATTGCTATATCACATCATTATATAGTATTAATATGATAGAATATATTCTATATGATTGTTGATATGCCATATAGTCATATGGTCTATATTATATTTTCATATAATGGACTACATTATCATATAATCTAATTATTCATATATTTATGGTTTATAGTATTTATATATCATGTATTATTAATATATTATCAAATGAACCATATTATTTAAATAATATAGTCGATATCATTAATATATTATCATATTTTTATATTAATATGCTATGTTATCAAATGAACTATATTATTTTTATATTATTATATATTTTGTATTATTAATAGGTATGTTATCAAATGAACTATGTTATTTCTATATTATTAATATGGTATGTTATCAGATGAACTATATTATTCCTATGTTATCATGTATTTTATATTATTGTTGATTTATTATATTTTTATGTGAAATATTTATAATTATATTATTATATAATATATGTAATTATATTGTTGTATAATTATTAGTATTGGCCCCAGAAAATGCAGTGCTATCTGATTGTTTGTAATTTTATTTTTATTGATATAAAGATACATTATGTTCATTTCTGAATATATTCCTTCCTGCTCTCCTACTTAGTGAGCTATTACTTTAAACAAAGCTTGAAAAAGAAAAAGAAAAAAATGCAGTTCAGGAAAAGCAACCAACATATGAACAATGACTAACAGTTTATGAATTATTCCAGGCCCACAGACTCTAATTTCCACAAACTATGGGTCTGAAGATATATTTTTCAACTTTTCTTGTACCCTGCTTGGCCATTATAGTTATATTTCCTCACCATTTCTTAATGATAATGAGAAACATTTTCCTCCAACTTAGTATCATGATCCATAATCCAATTCCCTAAAAATCCTTCCTTTATGCTTACTGCTACAATTTTAGTCCATTTTTTATCTGTTTTGTCCTAAATGGAGTTGGTGAACAAAGGTCCATATGGTAACTCATATGATAATTAGACAACATAATGTTGAGCACTCTACTGGAAAATATCCATATGTCAAGTCAAGAAGCATTTATTAAATGTTTACTATGAACATTAAAAATTAACATTTGTGGAAAGGAAACTAGACTAACAGTTTGTGTGTGGGAGGGGCCAACTGGGAGTGGCAGTTGGGTCTGGTGACTAGCACTTCCTTCCTGCCCTGTGGGACTGGCTGCCTGGTGTTGGAGGAGAGAGGAGCTTGTTCAGCCCAGTCTGGAGTGGCATGCTCTTCTTGGTTCAGCCCAAAGACACAGGCTTCTAAAGGTTAGAATTGTTCTTCTTTGCTTTCTGTGTACTGCTAAGATTCTGAATTAGAACAATGAGAGTAGACGGGAGTGGGACAAACTCTCCATCAGCCTCTGGCCTGGCCTCAGGTCTAAAGCTGAGAAAAAACTCCAATCCCAACTAGTTATTAAACTTTTTGTTATTTGAATTCGCAGTCAGATAAGTGGACTATCTTTTCTGGTCAAAGAAGGAGCTGAACTTCAGCTCAATCATTCCAGGACAAAGAGTCCTTATCGGACCCCTGCAGCTTCCTCTCAGCAGGGGGCATCTCCCTCCCTTGCTTCACCAAGCAATATACCCTCTCTCCCCTTAACTCCTCCATACCCTCATACAAACCTCCCATTATCCCCATTTTTCAATTCCCATTTCCTTTCCCAATAAATATTACACTATGAACCAAGAATGGTTGTTAGTGCTAGAGATAATGCACAAAGAGTTCCCTCCTTCAAGAAGCTCACATTGTCAAATCTTAAAAAGCTATGCAAGTCAAGTCAGCAAGCCTTTTTTAAGTGTTTGTTGTGTGCCTAGCTTTGTGCCAAGTACTGACAATGCAAATTCAACCAGAAAGAAAGGTGTTTCCTGCCTTCAAGGAAATTACATCCTAATGGAAGAAGATAATATAGAAAAAAAAACTAAAAAAAGGAAGAGGGTAGGGAAAGAGAGGATAGGGTGGATTAGCTTTGAGAGAGACAAGTTAGAGAAAACCTGAAAAGTCAAGAGTGCAGCCTGGATAAGAATAAAAACATAGATGGCTTGGACATCTTCGAAATGGAAATTGAGAATGGAACAAGTCAATCAGAGGAATTGCAAGTATATCTACAGTTTGAGAAATCCAGGTATGCAATGAATTCCCAGTATGAAAAGATCTATTTGACAGGGTAGAGGAAGTCCAAAAAAATCAGGAGTGTAGTCTTTTTTTAAATTTTTAAACCTTCCATCTTATAATCAATACAAAGAATTGATTGCAAAAAAAGAAAAAAAAAAGAATTGATTGCAAGGCAGAAGATTAGTAAAGGATAGGCAGTTGGGGTTGTAATTTGACCAGGGTCACACAGCTAAGAAGTATCTGAGGCCGTTTCTGAATGCAGAGCCTCCCATCTCTAGACCTGGCTCTCTAGACACTGAGCCACTCTAACTGCCTATAGAAGTGCAGTCTTGAGGGAATGCTGGGAACTTTGGAAATAGTACAAAAATGCAAATATTTTCTCCATCAGTTGCCATTCATTATCCCTCTATGATTTCCTCATCCTGGGAGATTCTTGTCCGTATTTTATCATAAATGCTTGAGATGGGTTCTCTCCACTGTCTGGAGACGTCTTCCTCTGGTTTTTTAATGTCCCAGATAAACTCATTGACAGCATCCGGTTCCCTATTGTTGATTGCCTGACTGGCCCATCTCCTTTCCCTGACATACAGATCCTCAATAACATCTTTCACACTGCTTCTCATGTGCAAACCATTTTTGGTTACATGATAGAGCCTGCTCATGCCTACCATGTGTGTTTCCATTACCCTTTAGATTATTTGTAATTTTGGTGCTTTTGAAAATGTGGTGTTCCATAACTCACCACCATAGAGCATCTCAGATAATAACTGTACTAAAAAAGATGACCAGCAGCAAAGAATTGGAGATCATTGGAGTTCCTCTGCAGTTTTCAAATGTGGTCCTCTTCTTACTCGTTAGACCTGAGCCCTTTAAAGAATTAGTCCAGAATCCACACATTGATGGACTTCTATTCATCCAGCTGGCTGTCAAGCAAAGTCTATAAAACAAGTCCTTTATGTTCACTTTTTGGGCTGCATCTCTTTTACGCCTCTGTGGATTTAACTGAGGAATCTTCTGGCATCTTATAATACCACAATACTATCAATGAATAATATTTGAAGAATCTAATCATGAAAGGAAAATTGTCCCCTTACCCAAACTACCTTTAATGTCCACTAATCTTAGGGCCTTCCCTCAGATTACTTCCAGTTTCTCCTGTCTCTCTCTTGATTGTACATAGATGTTTGCATGTTGATTCCTCCAGTAGACTGAGTTCTTTGAGAATAGGGGCAGTTTTTGCCTCTCTTTGTATGTCCAGTGCTCAGCATATTGCTTGGCAATTAGTAGGTATTTAATAAATAGTAGCTGACTGGCTAACCAAATGTCCAACTTGCTACCTCATTGACTAGGATCAAGGTCAGAAAAAAGCATCGCAAATTGTCTAATACCAGAGGTGAACCTGTGCCTCCCTGTTTTGGACCTCCCTTGATGGCAGTACTCAATAGATCACTGAACCCAGTTCTACCCCTTCACAGTCTGGTTGCAACTTATTCCAGACCACGTTGTATATAGAGTACAGCCAAAGTGTTGTTCTCTATACATGAAGAATATGTTGTCTTGTATGCATGGGGTAGCCTTCCTTCTCACTGATGTATCTTGGAAACACTGGATCCTTTCAATGCTCAGCTTGAGTATCATCTTCTATAAAAGGACTTTCATAAGTCCCCTAAATGTTCTTTTCCACAAATAAAATTATATCTCTTTTTAAATAACATGGGATTTTTTTGTCATTCAATTAATTGTTGGGTTCAACTTGAAGAGAGATTCTTTATAAATTATAAGGTACACTCCTCATATTCCTGTTTAAAATTATATTGCACTGATTATATCAAACCCTAAAACATTCAGAACCTCTTAAATGAGATCCATAATCATTTAAGAATTCAACTTCAATATTTCCTCAGGAGAAAAAAAGGATGAATCACTGTTCAGACTGTGGCATACAGTTGGAAGGACAGACTATAGAGATGGTGGACACAGAGTGTACATACACACACATACACACTGTTGATGGACAGTGTTCTAGACACAAAATTGAAATTAAAGAAGAGAGTAAAGTGTAGTGCCTTTGAAAAATTATAAAATTCTTTCTGAATAAAAGAGATATTTTATAAAAGCTATATTCTCAGTGTTGCATAGCTATAAGTAATGGAACCTCAAAGTGTCCAAAGAATTAAAAATTGTGAGTAAATCAGTCAAAGAGCAACGGAGAAGCTCATGCTGGTGATCTGTAGGCTTCAACATAATGCCAATAAAGACTGTCAAGAAGAAGCAATGTAAAGGATGTCGAAGAGATGAATGGTCCAGAAAAGAGGTGGGCTGATCATATAGTGAGACCAAGGGATAACTGATGGACAGTTTATATACTTCATTGTTATCTACACCATTTCAAGAGATCTAGAAAAAATACTTTAGCATGGTGGGCAGATTCTCCAGGAATGTTTGTGGGAGGACATGGAGAAGAATTACATAGGATAAAAAGATCAATATATTGGAATGCACTATTCAATGGAGTACCCACATCAATGTCATCATAGATCCATTTAAGTAAGCTTTGTTAACAATTTATTATGCTGATTGTTTTTCTAATATTAGTGTTCTTATTTTCTAGAGTAAATACTGCTTTAATATGTTATATCATTTTAACATGTATTCTATTTGTTAGAATTTCCTAATTTGGGAAATCAATTAAAAATCTAGAAATGCTCACAAATGATATGAGGCAAAACTTCCCTTTCTCTATTTTATCCCTAGTAGTTTCAAAGATCAATACTATTTGTCTTATAAAGAGTTAGGCAGGGAATGATTAGGTGACTCAGTGGATAGAAAGCCACACCTGAAGATGAGAAGACCTGGGTTCAAATCTGACCTTAGACACTTCCTAGCTATGTGACCCTGGCAAGTCACTTAACCCCCACTGTCTAACCCTTACTATCCTACTTAGTATAGATTCTAAGACAGAAGGTAAAGGTTTTTTAAACAAGAGTTAGCCAGATAATAATTTTTCTCTTGTCTTGCAAACAACTTATATAAACTGAGGATATTTTTATGTAATTGCCTTTTAAATCCATTTGTTTCTGGTGTCTTTTAAATTGTATAATTGGAAATTGTTATTTGGTTTCATTTGTGGTAAAACTAATATCATAGATGTGGTTAGTTCCTCTAAAATTGTGTCAGCTCATTGGACATCAGACAAAGAATGAGCATTAAGAATAATCAAAAGTTGGGGGCAGCTGGGTGGCTCAGTGATGGAGAGCCAGGTCCTAGATGCAAATCTGGCCTCAGATCCTTCTTAGCCTGGTGACCCTGGGCAAGTCACTTAGCCTCATTGCCTAGTCCTTACCACTCTTCTTCCTTAGAACCAATATACAATATTGATTCTAAGATGGAAGGTAAGGGTTTAAAAAAAATAGCCCAAAATTAAAATTTCACCTCTTACCTAAGCTATTAGCCTACTATTTGGCCTCTGTAGTTCTAATTTCTTCCCTCTCCAATGAGTTCTCTATATATCTCCCAAAATAATTTTCTTGAGGCACAGGTCTGGCTATATGCAAATGTATTTTGTCAGTTCCAGAGTTATCTCCAGTGATGCAAATTATAACCCATTCATTCCTTTCCAGCCTACATCACTTGCCCATATTTCCCCAAAGGTTCATTACTATGAGGAAAGGGTATACTGGATAATTTAGGAGCCTTCACTGCTTCTTCCTGACTTTACAGAGATACCAGTGTCACTCTGACTGGCCCCTGGATCATCCCACCAGTTCATCATTTCCTCATGTCATACTATTCCTTATTGATATCCATTACTCTCTCTTCTTCACAGATCTCCATCAGTTATGTTGTAGCCTACTTATGCCTATCATTTGTCTTTCCCTTGCCTTCTACATGATACTTTATTTATTCATAGGCAATGGTGTCTACATTTTATTGCTAAATAGTGGCACCAGTATGATGTTAAGACTGAAAACATGGTCCTTGGGGTCAGGAAAAGAGTTCTATAATTTCCTGATTGTAGTCCAGACTGCTCTCTTCCTTCTGACCTTCTCAAAGTACATATGGAAAGGCAAGAAAATAATGATGCCTCCATATCAAAACAAGGCTTTGGAAGGGACTATCATTGAAAGAATATGTATTACCCCCATCCATCTTTGTTTCAGATGATCTATACCTAATTCAAGTCCATATTAGAGATGGAATCTTTCATTCCAAATTTGTGTGGTTTTACTGAATACTAAAGCAACTTTCCACAAAGAAGAAAGAGGAAAAAAAGAAAAGAAAACAAGCAAACAAACCCCAAAGTACTATATTTAGGACACCAGGTATAGTTGAGGAATAGAATGCTTCTATATTTTGTAGTACAGATCATGGTCTTCAAAGGAATCTTGTAATCAGGATATTTTAGGGTGTCTGGGGAATATTACTAAGCTTTTGAAGTTGGTGGGTCCTTCCCTAAAAGGCCATGTAGTATTTCTATCAGTGATAGATTAGGATTTGGCAAATGGAACATTCTCCATAGGAAAACAGGAATAAGAATTCTAGACATGGTCTTTCCTGAATGTGTGCCCAGGAAATCCACAATGAATAAGACTTAAAGAAAGGTCATATATTGAATACGGAGCAAAATGGATGATATTATATGCAATATAGGGTATTACAGCCTGTGGATGTGACATCAGTAATGTTATATCAATCAAGTAACCTACATGCATTTATTAAATTCCAGGGGTATACCAGACCTGGTGCCAGACTCTAGGAATAGAAAGACCAATAAATAAATAAATAAATAAACAAACAAACAAATAAATAAATAAATAAAGCTGTTGCCTGCCTTCAAGAAGTTCACATTCTATTGGGAGAGATGGATAAGTATATACCCAGGATCAAGAAGGAGCCCCCCACCCCACCCCACTGGATGAATGTTGTAGATGTGATGGGAAATATGAATGAAATTGAAGGGAAGAAAAATGATCAGGTTGCCATCTATTTCAATGGATTGAGTACCCTGGTAGATTAGATCCTAGGTTCACTAAAGTATTCCCATATATACTCTGTGTATACCATAATACTATAATTGATTTTTCCCCTCAGATCTATATTTTCATCAGAAATTCCTCTACCAACATCAATTAGCAAATGCTCTTGTAAAGATTAAAATTGATATACAAAAACTAAATATTATATTATATAAAGTTTTATTAATAACTAAAATAAAAGAACTACCTAAACCCAGCCAGGTCCCTAGAAAAGAAAGCAATAGGGAGGAGCTACAGAACTTACAAACAATTACCCAAAGATGCAAATGTGCACAAAAGGAAAAGCATTCTGGGTAATGTAGTTTTAGGGGTTCAATATTTTCTAACTATACACTCTATAATTTATAACTCCATAATTCTTCATCGTTTTGTGGATCATGACCCCACTGGCAATCTGGTAAAGCCTATGGAACTCTTCTCAGAATAATATTTGTACATGCCTAAAACAAAACAGACAGGATCACAAAGGATATCATTATGTTGAAATACAGTTGTCAAAATATTTTTTTAATTCATAGACCTCAGATTATAAACCTCTACCATGGCATGGAATATTGTCCAGGAGAACTGAGTCATTAAGTAACTTGCCCAAGGCCACACATCCAATATGTCTCAGAAGCAAGACTTAAAATGAGGTCTTCTTGACTGTGAAACCAGTTATCTGTTTGCCATGCTGTCTCTACTATAATCAATAACATAGTAATATCTCTTGTATATAACTGGATTTTGAGGTGATTTCCATTCCAATTGAATAATTTCTTGAAGGAAAGAGCACAAGTGGGTCAGAAAGAAAGATAACTAACATTTATATAGCACTGATTGGGTGCCCTACACTGTACTAAATGCTTTCCAATTATTACTTCATTTGATCCTCTTGAAAATTCTACAAGGTGGATGCTATTATTCCTATTTTAGAGATAAAATTAAAACAAATAGAAGTTAAGTGACTTAATCACATGTCTCAGCCCAGATTTGAACTGAGGTCTTCCTGACTGTTGGCCCAGCACTCTGTCCACTGTGCTATTTAGAAAATATAAGTCGAGGGAGCAGCTGGGTAGCTCAGTGGATTGAGAACCAGGCTTAGCAACAGGAGGTCCTAGGTTCAAATCTGGCCTCAGACACTTCCCAGCTGTGTGACCCTGGGCAAGTCATTTGACCCCGATTGCCTAGCCTTTACCACTCTTCTGCCTTGGAGCCAATACACAGTATTGACTCCAAGACGGAAGGTAAGGGTTTAAAATATATATATATATATATATATATATATATATATATATATATATATATATATATAAGTTGAGTTGTTTTCCTCTAGTTCTTTTCTTTTTTTTAAACCCATTACCTTCTGCCTTAGAATCGATGCTAAGTATTAGTTCTAAGGCAGAATGATGATGAGGACTGTGCATTTGGGATTAAATGGGTCTAGAAAGGGTCAGAAGTCAAATTTGAATCCAAGACCTCCTGTCTCAGGCTTGGCTCTCTATCCACTGAGCAACCTAGCTGTGTCTCCTCTAGTTCTATTTCTTTTAATGTCACTAAGTAATCATCAAGAAAAACGAAATGGAACATTCTCTTTTGGACAACTTGAATTCTGTCTTTTGTCTTAAAAAAAAAAAATAAAGACCTTAAAAAAAAAGTTGCAATTTTGCAAATCCTATAAGATGAGCCTTAATTTCTGATAGGACCCAGAAAACATGACAGTGCTACCTCTTCATCACTATGGACCTATAGCAAAGCCTTCTTTGACTGAATTAGATCTGGAATCCAAAACTGTATAAAACTCCCACTCAATATCTTTTTTTTTTTAATTTTATAAAATAGAATTATAAATATGTAAATAGAATTTATTTCCAGGTTTCTCATCTCTCCTCCCTATACCATAGAAGATACCATCTAGCACAAAAGATATGTATGTATAGATTATGTCTTTCATGTTTCCATTTTTCAGTTCATTCTCTGGAGGTAGACATTTCACAAGTTATTCTTCAAATACTAAATCTTTAGCTATATATTAATGTTCTCTTAGTTCTAATCATTTCACTCTTCATTATCTCATTTTTCCAGTCTGCTGATTGTTTCTTACAGCACAGCAGTATTCCATCACAATCATATGCCACAATTTATTTAGCCATTCCCCAATTGGTGGACATCCCCTCAAATAACTCAATAACTATTTTAAAAGCATGAGCAGGTTTGGGTGTTTATTGTTGCCAATGGGGCTATTGTTGTTGTCATTTTTGTATCTGTTCTGTGCCTAGACTTGAGATGGATGATACAGAGAACAAAACTTAAAAATAGAAGTCTCAGTCACATCAAGGATAAGCAAGAAGGGAAAAATGGCCTCCATCCTCAATCATCTACCCTTTATCCATGGGATCTTCTATTTTTCTTGGCTTCTTCCCAAATAATTTCAAATTTTCTCTCACCCTGTTTGGGTTATGTGGTCTGACAAGATCACATTCTAAAGTACTGGGGCTCTCAAAAACATTTTCAATATGATGTCAGAATCCAATCTGTCACTCTGAAATTTGATTTGGAGGAAACAGGAAATGGAACACATTTCTAAGCAAATGCTTTCCATGATTACTTACACATGCAAATCTAGGAGTTAAGTTTAGATTTGTAATTAGGCAACTTTGTGTTTTGGGACTGTGCTTACTGGTTAAAATAGACATCTAAGATCGTAATCCTATCCAGTGCTTTTGGTGATTTCTCTTGGCTCTGCAATCCCAAAGAACACCTTACAAGATGTCTTTGGCTGTCAGGTCTCAATGACAGAAATAAACATGCTAAAAAGAAGTAGTTGTCACTCAGCAAACAGCAAGGTGTAGATTTCAAGGGGACATAAAGCAATAATGATCACAACTGATGTTTAAATAATGCTGTAGAGCTTCAAAATCACTATTCTCACAAGGGCCATAAGTCCTGTGAGGTAGATTGTAGTCAAATTATCCTTTGTGTGAAATAAATATCGAGGCACCTCCAACCCAATTCAATCCTGGAAAGAGTCAACAAAGGAATCACAGAATCACATGTCTGAACTGGCAGCAGGACCTGTGAAAGTTGGGGTGGGTCAATCAAAGAATCCAGGAGAGAGGCTTAGAAAAGGTTTGAAAAGTCTTCTTGGGAAGCTCATGAGGTCTCTGGGCTTCATATCTCTCTTAGCTTCCTGGTCTAACTCTCTTGGCCTTTCTCTGAGCTATCCTAGCAGCTCTTATCTATCTTGAGATCTCAGGCAAGAGCAGAATGGTGCTGGAATTTGGGCCCTGATCTATATGTTAGAAAGGCTAGAAATCTTATTTCTCTCTTTCTCTTTACTAAAAAATATTTATAAATTTAGTATATAGTCTCCAAGATTAATTTTCATTCATAACACTTTCTTGTTTTACAAAAGATGAAACTGAGGATGAGAAAGTTTCAACAACTTGTCAAGGGTCACATGGCTATTAACTAACAGAACCAAAATTTAAAATATTATTTTCATCAGTCTACTGTTGTTTCCATAAGTTGCTTGAAATATTTGATGTGTGTTCCTTTACAACAAAATGAATGGTACATCCCTAATTGAATTCCACTAATATTTAAAACTATGGTAGCCAAAAAAATAAATCAATAAATAAATAAAGCAGATCCTAACAGTCTTGGATTGCACTAAGAAGGGTATGATGTCCAGGAAAAGGAGATAATAATCCCATCTCTTCCCTGAGCAGACCATTTCTGAAGTAACATATTCACTTCTGAGAAACACATTTTAAGAAGGAGAATGATAAGTGTTCAGAAGAGTCAGTCAATCATCAATTATTAAATACAATGTACCAGGCACTATTTTAACCTCTAGGGAGGCAAGGAAAGGACAGTCCCTGCCCTTGAGGACTTATAATTTAATGGGGAAGACAACATGCAAATAATTACAATTATATGAGCTGTTCAGGGAATACTAGCACCTCTGGTGTAAGGGTTTGCTGAGCCCTCTTGAGAGTTGTTCATCCACCTTCTGTGTCTACCTTTCATGTAGCAACCATACCCCAATAAAAACCATCTCAACAAACTAGCCAATGACAGTGATGTCATTGGTCCTCTTTGAAATGAAAGACAAACAACAACTACTACATATAAATAAGATATAGATATGTGATAAATAGGAAATAATCAACAGAGGGAAAGTGCTAGAATTAAGAAAGATTGAAAAAGGTTTTCTAGAAGTGGGATTTTAGCTGGAACTTGAAGGTACTAGGAAAGCAAGAGGGAGACATTGGGGGAGGTGGGAGGAATTCCAGGAAGGGGAGACAGCCAGGAGGTCAGTGTCATTGGTCATATCATATGGTGGGGTAATAAGGTGTAAGAAGACCAGAAAGGTGAGAGTGAGGTGAGGTTAGGTTAATGAGAGCTTTGAAAGACAAAAAGAGGATTTTCTATTTGATCCTCATGGAGATAGGGAAGCATTAGAGTTTATCAACTGGGGAGAAGCTGATATAGTCAGACCAGCTCTTTACAAAGATTAATTTGATAGCCGATCAAAGGAGAAAAGGCTTGTGGAAAGCAGACCAACCAACAGATTATTTCATAATACAGGAGTAAGATGAGGGTAAACAGGATAACGAATGATCTGAGGTCATGATTGTGCCATGAGCAAGAGTGAAATGAGCAAAACCAAGAGAATATTGTATGCAGCAACAGAAATATTGCTAGACAAATGACTTGTGTATGTCCACATCCAGAGAAAGTACTGATAAATAGAAATAAGTAAAACAGTTTTATATATACATAGATTTTTTTGTCAAATGATTCCTTCTCTAATCGAAGGGAGGCAAAGAGAAGCTATCTGGGTATTTTATGCAACAAATAGATAAATAAATAAATTTTTTTTTAAATTGTGCCCATGAGAAGATTGGTTAAGGAACTAGGAATGTTTAGCTTAGACACTGTAGGGAGGAGGGTAGGGGGAGGAGGCAGGCAGTAGGAAACATGATTACTCCTCCAAATAGCTGTCTAGATTATAGCAGAAAGTTTAGCCTCATTCTGCTTGGTCCAAGGGAAAAGGACACAGAGTAATTGACCACTAGATGTTCCAAAACACTATCAGTTAGGCTAAGTGTAAAAAACACTACTAACAATGATAGTTATGCAAAAGTAGAATGGGTTACCTCATGGAGGCAATGCATTTACTGTTATCATAGGTCTTCAAGGCAAGTCAGGACACCCACTGGCACAGAATGTAGAGAGAATTCTTATTCCACAAATCCTTTCCAGCTCTGAGATTGTATGGTATATTTTTAGGTGGAAGGACGGAAGGAAGTATGGAAGGAAGGAAGGAAGGAAGGAAGAAAGAAAGAAAGAAAGAAAGAAAGAAAGAAAGAAAGAAAGAAAGAAAGAAAGAAAGAAAGAAAGAAAGAAAGAAAGAAAGAAAGAAAGAAAGAAAGAAAGAAGAAAGAAAGAAAGAAAGAAAGAAAGAAAGAAAGAAAGAGAGAGAGAGAGAGAGAAAGAAAGAGAGAAAGAAAGAGAGAAAGAGAGAGAGAAAGAGAGAAAGAAAGAGGAGAAAGAAAGAGAGAAAGAAAGAAAGAAAGAAAGAAAGAAAGAAAGAAAGAAAGAAAGAAAGAAAGAAAGAAAGAAAGAAAGAAAGAAAGAAAGAAAGAAAGAAGAAGGAAGGAAGGAAGGAAGGAAGGAGGAAGGAAGGAAGGAAGGAAGGAAGGAAGGAAGGAAGGAAGGAAGGAAGGAAGGAAGGAAGGAAGGAAGGAGGGAAGGAAGGAAGGAAGGAAGGAAGGAAGGAAGGAAGGAAGGAAGGAAGGAAGGAAGGAAGGAAGGAAGGAAAGAAGGAAGGAAGGAAGGAGGGAGGGAGGGAAGGAAGGAAGGAAGGAAGGAAGGAAGGAAGGAAGGAAGGAAGGAAGGAAGGAAGGAAGGAAGGAAGGAAGGAAGGAAGGAAGGAAGGAAGGAAGGAAGGAAGAGAGAAAGAAAGAGGGGGGGAAGGGAAGGGAAGGGAAGGAAGGGAAGGGAAGGGAAGGGAAGGAAGGGAAGGGAAGGGAAGGGAAGGGAAGGGAGGGAAGGGAAGGGAAGGGGAGGGAAGGGAAGGGAAGGGAAGGGAAGGGAAGGGAAGGGAAGGGAAGGGAAGGGAAGGGAAGGGAAGGAAGGGAAGGAAGGGAAGGGAAGGGAAGGGAAGGGAAGGGAGGAAGGGAAGGGAAGGGAAAGAAAGGGAAGGTAAGGGAAGGGAAGGGAAGGGAAGGGAAGGGAAGGGAAGGGAAGGGAAGGGAAGGGAAGGGAAGGGAAGGAAGGGAAGGGAAGGGAAGGGAAGGGAAGGGAAGGGAAGGGAAGGAAGGAAGGGAAAAGAAAGGGAAAGGAAGGGAAGGGAAGGGAAGGGAAGGGAAGGAAGGGAAGGGAAGGGAAGGGAAGTGAAGGGAAGGGAAGGGAAGGGAAGGGAAGGGAAGGGAAGGGAAGGGAAGGGAAGGGAAGGGAAGGGAATGGAAGGGGAAGTCGAAGGGAAGGAGATCCCTTGGGGCAAGCACTGTGCCTGTGTCATTTTAGAGGGGTGTCCCCAGTTTCTGTTACTTTGTAAATACATGATAAATTCTTGATGACTGACTGACTGTTAAGAGGGAGCCAGAGAGGGAGAGGTTACTTCTGCCTGATGGGATCTAATATGATGCGAGGAAGGTTGGAGATGACAGGCAACACACCACACAGATGCTATTCTGTAAAAAGAAATTATTAATATTCAACTGACCAAAGCAGATAACCACTGGCCATACTGAAGTACATTTTTCATCTGAACCTATGTACTGTCCACACTGTCCAATATCAGGGTGATCTTGCACCTAGTACACAGTCCCCATTTTTACACATGCAGCACAGATGAGTCCTTTGGGATTTTTAGAGTTTAACGTCATTTTTCTTAGTGAATGCCACCCCCTGCCTCACCCCAGCTCCAATCTCCAACTGTTCAGACTTTAATTTTTTAATGCCTTATTTAAAAGCACGATTTCCCCAGGAATGTCTTCACACAGCTTTCACTTAATAAAAGCTTCTTTGAAAAGGGGAATTAGTCACTCAGATCATGCCCAGTGGTAAACGTCTGTGGTATATGTACTTGTTCCGTTGGCACCGATGGACTGCTTTGAATTTGCTTCTCAAATGCATGGCTTCATGCACTAACATTCCCGGGGGACCACCTCCCTTGTTAGGATATAATGACATGCTCCACTGTTTGCAGTCAAAATAACTTTCTTTTGTTACCCACCCTGCTTTGGACCCCTTTCTTCCATATTTCTACCTTGTTGAGTATGGATAACCACTTCCTTTCTCTCCCTACCATCTAGTGAGAGAGCTTCTATATCCTTGAGCAAGAAAGGAGTCTTTGAAACATACAATTTCTCAAGAGATCACTACAGACCCTCTAAGTATGAGCAACATAACCTGTGATTAGATATTGCCGGCTATTTGTCACTTTACTTAATAATGTCCTTGTTACAAACAGTCCAATGTGATTTTATTTTGTGAGAAGCCGCTATTACTGAAGAATAATCATGCTTGATTTGCCGGTGATGTTATTCAACCCAAACAAGGCTCTTCTGAGCTCTACCCCTCTTTGGAATGTATACTTCCTGAGTCTGTGGAGCTAGGATCCAGAACTCCTTGTCTCCAACCACTCCCTTAGTAAAAACAATATGGCCACGATACACTCCTCTGCCCCGCTCCATCACATTTGGGAACGGAGTAATGTGAGAATCTAAGATTATAATCTTTGCATAGTATGGTACATAAGATTTTAAAACATTAAGCAGCATGTTAAATAAACCTTGCAAATGTTGTATAGATCAAGTTTAAAATTACACCACATTAACAAAAAACATGGAATTAATACATTCTCGAAATAGCCTCATTTTTTAGGCAAAGGGTCTCCATGTTCTCATTTTGCAGTTGGTGGCATGTGGCTACATATGTACTGATCTGGGCTCTGAAGGAGAGGTACAGAGAAATGTAGGAGCAATAAAGCATCAGGGGCACTGAATAAAAGCACTGGTTCTGGAGACAGAGGGTCTGGGGTTCAAATCCTGACTCTGGCATTATTCCTATCATAATTGTCATTAGCAAGAATTTATATAATACTTTGGGGTTTGCAAATCACTTTATATGTTATCTCTTTGGTCCCCCAAATTCTGTAAGGCAGATGCTGTTATCCCCATTTCACAAATGAGAAAGCTGAGGTTTAAAGAAATATATTCAGAGTCATACAAGCAGTAAGTGCCTAAAGGAAGGATTTGAACCTATGTTCTGCTATGCATAGCTGCCTGTTACTTACATAACCTAGGGCAATTCACTAAACCCCCTGGGCCTCAGTTTCCTCAACTGTAAACTGAGGAGATTGAACTAGATGACTTCAGAGATCTCTTTCAGCCTCTTAGATTCCCAAGATCCCTCCTCAATCTGTGAAGGAAGTAACAGAAGCTAGTCATAGGTTAATTAGCAGAACTGAATGAGCAAGAAACTTTCAGAAGAGATTCTGAGAATTGTTTTCCAAATAGGCAATTCTGGGGGCATCTGGGTAGCTCAGTGGATTGAGAGCCAGGCTTAGCAACAGGAGGTGCTAGGTTCAAATCTGGCCTCAGACACTTCCTAGCTCTGTGACCCTGGGCAAGTCACTTAACCCCCATTGCCTTGCCCTTACCACTCTTCTGCCTTAGAACCAATACCCAGTATTGATTCCAAGATGGAAGGGTTTAAAAAAAAAGGCAATCCCATGCCTATGAAAACTGCAGCACTATATTTGACCTTCTTTCCTGCTGGTATTTTATGTCATTCATATGTACCTTTTAAGTCCACCATACCATCAGGAGGCAGAGGAGAAGTAATCAATAAATCAATATATAATATAATCAAAATAAATCAATAAATCAAAAACAGGACTTGGATTGAGCACTGGCTGACTCATGTTAAAAACATACAAGAATTCAGTGATATAGATGAGGAAGAGAAGCATCCAGAGCATGGACTCAACCTTTTTTTGTGTCACAGACTCCCTTGAGAATCTCGTGAAATCTATGGACCACTTCTCTCAAGCATAAAATATGTAAGATTACAAAGAAAGCCAACAATATTAAACAGTTATCAAAATATATATTTTTAGAAGTTTAAGGACCTCAAGTTAAGACGTTCTGCCTAGAGAACATGAGAAATACCATCCAGTGAGAGAATGTATATAAAGTAAATCTTAAATAGCACTTGTTAAATCATACATGTAATGTAAGAAATAAACATGTATTAAGGACACATTTCAACTTTTCTCAATACATTTCAAAATGCTTTGCAGCTGTGTCACCCTGGGCTAGTCACTTAACCCCCATTGCCTAGTCCTTACTGCTCTCCTATCTTGGAACTAATACATAGTATTTATTGACTCTAAGATGGAAAGTAAGGGTTTTAAGAAATTAAATTTTTAATTAAAAAAGTTTAAATACTTCACAAAAGTTTAAGCAATATATGGTGAATTTGACCTTCCATCTGCCATGCTACTCATTCCACCTTCCATCCCCAGTGGGCACTCCAGCTCCCATCCTAGCATCTGTGCTCCTGATGAATAGAAAACGGGCATTACTATCTAGGTGACTCCCAGACCTAACTCAATGTATTTCAGCCATCTTCCTCCTAGGATGCAATATACTAGCCATCTCCTTCCACCCCTTTCTATCTGTGAGATTGGTAATCACATCACCGCCATTACCGGAAAGAAAGTTTGGTCAATCAGTTTCCCTGTCACTCAACTCAGAATCCTCAGGTCCTCTCAGATCTTCCATTACACTTCTTCCCAACATTTGACATCTTCCAGTATTAGAATACAAGATTCTTGACATCAGAGATGGCTTGGTTTTTTAGATGTCATTTCCAGTGCTTGATACTATTCCTGACACATGGTATGCATCTAATTCATTTTTAATTCATTATTATGGCTCAGTTATTCATAGGATCATAGATTTACACTGGAAGAGTCTTTGAGAGGCCTTTAAGTCTACTCTTTCTTTTGTAGATGAAGAAACAAAGGCCCAGAGAAGTTAAACAATTGTTGTTTCATTCTTCTAATCTTTATCATCATCATCATCATTTTAGCTTCTTTGGCTCAGGGAATATTCCCTCCTTTTGCCACCAAAAAGCTGGCTCCAAAGACAGAGCAATAGACCTAGAGTCAGGAAGACTTGAGTTCAAATTCAGCCTCTTATACTCACTAGCTATGTGACCCTGGGCAAGTCATTTAACCTGTCTGCCTCAATCCAGTGAAGAAGAAAATGGCAAACTACTCTGGTACCTTTGCCAAGAAAACCCCTGGGAAATATTGGCATGCTATGGTCCATGGGGTCACAAAGAATTGTACACAGCTCAACAACAATGACAGCATTGCCACCAAATTCCCTTATTAGGGGAGCAACCTGGATCTCTTGTGGTTCTGGGAACCCAGATGTCACTTGTTGTTCTAAAGACCTTTTATGATCTATAGAATGCACTGATACTGATAATTCTTCAAAGGGAGCTCAGGCATTGGTTTCTTTACCACTTTGTTTACCAAGCACCTTCAAGACCAAGGATTGCATCACCTATTTAGAAGAATGTGAGGAGAGCATATAAACACAGTCCTTTGCAATTGAAGCCAATTTAAAGAATGGGCTTTAGCTTGTAGTTCCTTTTACGATGCTATATTTCTCTTTTATTTTTTAAAAATAATTTCCCTTAACTCTGGTTAGCCTTATTAGATGATGAGTTCCTCAAGGGCAGGGCACTGTCTTTTGTCTTTCTTTGTATTCCCAGTACTTAGCTTTAATTTTGTCTAATCCCATTTCTACAAAATTTCCAAATGTTACTGGGTTGAGAAACTATAGCAATATAATGAATATAAGTAGCCTAACTGATGCTGATCTATATGTCCATTTTCTCCTCTGTTTGAGAAGAGTCTGGGTACCCATTAAGATTCACTAATGAGAAAGAAAGCAGCTGGGTGGCACAGTGGATAGAATACTGGGCTCAGAATCACAAAGACTCACTGAGTTCAAATCCAGCCTTAAACACTTTTTGGCTATGTGACCCTGAACAAGTCACTTTGGTCTGTTTGCCTCAGTTTCCTCATCTGTAAAACGATCCATATATACATCCTCATGAATAAAACAAGTTAGAGGAGTAAATGGCAAACCACTGCAGTATCTTTGCCCAGAAAATGCCAAATGGGGTCACAGAGAGTCAAGACATGATCAAAGTGGCTGAACAATAGCAATGCAAAGGGAAGAGGATAGACTTTCAGATGATTCTCTACAGAGTCATATCTTCACAGTTTTGTGAACTCCCTGAGGTCAGGAGTTTTATTTCTGTCTTTATATTTTCTCAGTGCCTATTATGAGCCATGGCACATAGTAGATGCTTCTTAAAAGTTTATTGAATAGAGTCTCCCATCACTCAGGAGTATAAATTTCAAATTGCATCCTCTTTTCAGCTTTACATTCTAATGCTAATATACTAATTGGCTTCTCTAATGCCACTTACCTTCTATTTGCCCTGGGACATTCTTCCCTTATTCACCATTATCAAATGTTTATTATATAAAGCAGATCTACAGAAGGCACTGGTCAGGCTTGCCCTCCTCTCCTGTCCTTAGGAGAAATGTCTGCTGAGAGACACCAGAGGTAAATATTTCTCCAGAGTTCAAAGCCTGAATTGGTACAGAACTTCAGTATTATATTTATTTCTGGTATCTGGGTATCCCAAACTACACATGATCCACGTCCATTCCCAACTCAGAGATTTGGGTTGCAATAGGAGAGAATATTCCCTGAGCTATAGAAGTTAAAATGAGGACAGTGATAAAGATGAGAATGAAATTAATAAATCTGTAACCTCTGGATCTGCTTCTTTCTCTGTGAAAAAGGGGGTGGTGGGTTTTTTATTTTAAATTTTTTAATTAATTAATTAATTTACATGATTCATGTTCTTTTCTTCCCCTCCTCCCACCCAAGGGGGGAGGGTGTTTTAAGCCATCTCAATTTCCTTCTTTAAAATGACACACACCCCACCATCTTCTCCATCTCTTCTACGTTGTCAACAGAATCTACAGGAATGGGAGTTAGCCGGCCCAACCAAGAGGGATGTAAGACCTGCAAAAGGCAGATGTTCTTAAGGAGTCTACAGTTTAGTTGACTAAATAAGACACATATGCATGATATAGCTAAAAAGACCATGGAAGTGAAGCTGAAAGAAAACTTTGGAGGCCATTTAGTCTGGTCTTCTCATTTTGTCATGTTCAGTCACAGCTGATTCTTCATGGTGCCATTGAGGTTTTCTTAGCAAAGATACTGGAAGGGTTTGCCATTTCCTTCTCCAGCTCATTTTTTAGATGAGGAAACTGAGGCTCTAACTACTGTACCACCTAGCTGCCATAGAACCCTTCTCAGACCTACCTGGCATAAAGTAAAGTTTCCCTCCTCAAATTTATCCTAATATTTTAAATCTTTCCTTTATATTTCTCACATTCTATCACATATATATATATATATATATATATTTAAATATATGTTTCATTTCTTGCCTACTATATGTTAGGGACTGGATCTTGAAAGATTTTATGGAAGAGTAGAGAGAATATTGGGCTTTGAATAATGAAGTAGGTTCAAATCTTGTCTCTGACTCTTACTAGCTTCATGTCTCTGAGGAAGTCACTTAATCTCTCTTGGCATAGATTCCTCATTTGTAGAGTGGATATGATAATCCCTACAGCATTGTCATAAGGTTGTTCTCAGGATTAGATTGTAAACTCCTTGAGGGCAGGGATTATCTTTTTATTAATTGTCTCTCTAGCATTTAATATAGTTCCTGGCATATTTATTACTGTTGTTCAGTTATTCAGTCATCCCCATATCTGACTCGTCATGACTAGCATTGCATTTAGTGCTAAACCATAAATGGCTTGGATTGGAGCAAATGAGATGATTTATATAATATGTCTTGTCAGCATGAAAGCGCTATTTAAATGGTAGTCACTTCATCTTTGTGTCCCATGTGCCTCTGACACCCTGTATTACAAATGAAAGGAATTTCATCAATATTTAGTGGCCCTGAATTAAATGGTCACAAGGGGATAGTGAAGTGATTCCAGTGGTGGGGAATATTGGAAAGAAGCAAAATATGAGGCCAGAGAAGAACAGTGTTACCTGTATAATTAGATTTCTTGAACCCTTGACTCCATCCTGTATAATTAGATTTCTTGAACCCTTGACTCCATCTCCCAGAATTCTTTTCTTGTTCCAAAAATCCTTTTTCCTTTCTGTTTACCTGCATCCTTTATGCTATGGTTTTTAAGCTGTGGATAATGCCTCCCTCATTTTCTTTTTCACATGTAAGGCTGGTGAGCTCTCCCTGTTTTTCTAGCTTTTTAGTTTCTTTTTGCTTCAAGTTAAATATTAATAAATATTGTTAAACATAAAACTTAGAGTATTGACTATTAATTTTTAAAATTTTCATACCTGAGAAGACCTTGAGTAGAAAGCTGAAGAGTTTAGATTTCATAGTTAGTTCTTGAACCCATAGAAAGAGAGGCTATTTGTGGGAGGTAAGCAGGGGCATTATTCTGGGTCCTATCCTTGGAGGAACCAATATTCTTGATCCTATGGATCTGCCAATTTTTGTGCATCCAGGAAGTAGTGGGAGCAGATAAATGGCTCAGTGGATTGAGAGCTCAGCCTAGAGATGGGAGGTTCTAGGTTCAAATCTAGCCTCAGACAATTCCTAGCTGTGTGATCCCAGGCAAGGCACTTAATTCCCATTGACTAGCCCTTCTGGCTCTTCTGCCTTAAAACCAATACACAGTATTGATACCAAGTCAGAAGGTAAAGGGTTTTTTTTGTTTGTTTTTTTAAGTAGCAATGTTTATGTAGTTAGGTCAGAATTTTCACATGACAAAGCCAATGCTCAGTGCTACTTACACAGGCTCACCCACTCCAGGCTGCCCCTGTTATATACAGAGTTCCCTGGGGAAATTTGTATAGTAATAACAAAAATAATAAAATGAAATAATGATAAAATATATTCATGATTAAAAAAACAATAATAGAACCAATAAACTGCCCAGGTTAGGCTCTGGGAACCTAAAGACAAAATAAAAACAATCCCTAACCTCAAAAAGCTTACATTCTACGTGGTGAAACACCATGTCCATTAATAAATTCATATGAAACACATAAATGCCTGGGCATATGGATATATTTACAGACATGAAGGCTTTATGACAATGATTCAGAATCAGATTGCTGATATGAGAAAGTACAGAAAGAATTTCCCTAAGAAACCTAGATTTATTGATTTGTATAGCTCATGGTGAAACTGCAACATATCACTGCAGGTCGTAAAAATTTGGCACCTACTTAATGCCAAGAAAAAATGCCTGAGTGGTTGACATAATGTGAATGCTATTTGCTATCCTTTATTTACAAATAGTGTAAGGGGCATATGGGTGTTCAAGGAGAACTAGCACCTCTGGTATAAGGGCTTGTTTGCTGAGTCCTTTCCTGGGGGGCTGTTCATCTACCTTCGGTGTCCATCTAGCAGTCAGTTCTCACCTAGAGCTCCAGAAAGATGCAGCCAGTCATTTAGGGTAACCAACTGTTCTGAACCCAGGGGTGAATTATGAAGGTTTCTACCCCCAAGCATATGAAGACTTCCTCCAGTAGAATGGGTAGATGAGAACAATTTACTCCAAAGTCCATGAAGACTGCCAAAGCAGACACTGTGGGACATTCAGAGCTTGGTCAGACATCAAAGATGCCAAGACCATCTACTCCATCCCAGTCCATCATCGGTCATCCTAACTTTTCCCATGCCAATGGACTTTAAAGACTATGAAAGAGAGAGTGAGGTTGACAACTTTTTTTCAACTCTGCCTACCTTAAATCCTATTTATGCACAAGCCAAGAGGTCACCTTGTGATGTCAGTGGTCCTCTTCAAAATCAAAGGGCACACAACAACAATTTACAAGTGGCAAATCCCAGTATTATCAAGATAAATCCCCAAATATCCCTGAAAATTCTACAAACATACTGTACTGGGACATTATTACAAATAAAAATGTTGCCCACAACCACTTGGCCATCACTTTGTTCCATACTAATTTAAGAATAACAGCTTAGTAGATGTTGCTTTGCTGAAAACTCATCATCTCCAAACTATGTGGAATGAAAAGATTTCAAGATATAGAGACCGAACAGAAATCAAAACCAGGTGGAACAAACAAGGTACATTACATTCCTGTCATTCTGTGTGCTATGGAAAGCTTCCAAAAATATTTTCAGTGAGTCTTCAAAAGATAAGCTCACCTCCCAATACTCTCAATCATTTACAAAAAGCAATTTATCTACCTATGCAATCCCTCTGCAGATTACTAAATATTAAATAATAATAACAGAATATCACCTTCTCCTTGTAGTGCTTCTACTCGAAAACATTTTTAAAATGGGAATAAGACCAGGGTAAGAGCAAAAACAATACTGAATTATATTCATATAGTTTTTAAAAGTTTTCTAAGGGCGATAAAGGCATTCTTCTTTGCTGTCTTCAAAAAGTGACTTACAGACCTGAAATAAAATCATATGCCCTTGGTAATGAATGTCTATCTAAGATTAATTAAAACTGAAGGTTCCACCATTATTTTATTGAGAACCTATTATGCACCTATCACTTCATTATGAGAATTATAGAAAAAGACTATAATAATCTCTACTCTGTTTGCCCTAACTTCCTTACCTATTAAATAGGGATATCTGTGCCTTCCTCTCAGGATCAAATGAAAATAAGGATCAAATAAGATAATATTTATAAATCACTTCACAAATCTCAAAGTACTTCATAAATTATTATTTTATAAATAGTCTAAAATGTTCTCTCTTTTTTTTAAGTTATGAACAAATACTCAGGATATGTGAGCCACAGCCTCTTAATAATAATAATAGTCAACATTTATATCTTGCTTCAGGGTTTACATAAAGCTTTCCATACATTGGTTCATTTTATACTCATCACAACCAATATAAATGTGTTGTTCAGTTGTTTATAGTCACGTCCAGCTCTTCATGACCCCATTTGAGGTTTTCTTGGCTAGAGATACTAGACTTATTTTTGCCATTTCTTTCTTTGTTTGTTTTACAGATGAGGAAACCAAGGCAAATGTGTTATGTGACTTACCCAGGGTCACTCAGTCTGAGGCCAGATTTGAAATCTCCTTGAGGCAAGTCCTGGTACTCTATCCACTAGGCCACTTAACTGCCCCAAGACAGATATTACAGGTACTCAGTTTGCAGATAAAGAGAGTCTCAGAGAAACTAAATGGTATAACCATAGCAAGAACTAATAAATATTGGGGTTAGAATTAATATTACAAATTTTTTCTCCATTTTTTGTTAGAGGAGCTAGGCAATGTCATAATGCACAGAACACTAGACGTAGAGTCAAGGATACCTAAGTTCAAATTTGACCTATGGAACTCGCTAGTGTGAGTGGCCCTGGATAAGTCATTTAACCTCTGTTGCTCCAGTTTCCTTGCCTATAAAATGGGGATAATAATAGCACTTACCTCCTGGCATTGTTGTGAGGAGAAAAATGAGACAATGTTTGTAAAGCATCTTGAAAACCTCAAAGAACTATAAGTTATTTTATTTGCAGATGGGAAACAGGCTCATGGAGGGACTTGCCTAGGGTCACATAGCTAATCAAATATCAGAACAAGGACTAGAACTGACATCTTCAGACTCCATTTCAATTTTATTGAGTGAGTATATTTACTGAATGCCTACTGAGTACAAAGCATTGTGCTCCCAATACTAAGACAGGAGGGAAAAAAATACAATTTCTGCCTTCACAGTCCAGTGCTCTTGCCATCCCTCCATGAATATACCATGAAGCCTGGGAGTGGTAGGTAATATAATTTTAAGGGAAATGGGAAGGTTCACATATCCCCAAACATCACCCACACCTACTTATGGATGCCTGAAATTCCTTCAGCAAGGGACAAAGGCCCCCATTCTATAGTTGGAGTTAAAAAGGCTGGGAGACAAATATTTCTGGGAGAAGAATGATTGATGGAGGCCCATTCATAAAACAATGTAAATAATGATAGCTAGCATTCATAGCATGCTTTATGGTATACAAGTGCAGCATACATTATTTTATTCAACAAATTACTGATAACAAATCCTTCCCAATTTTGTAGGAGGAGGGTGATCATAACAGCAGTAGGTATCAAACATGAGAGGGAATGTTCCTTCTAAAGAGAAGAAAAACAAAAACAAAAAAAGGAAGGAGAAAACAGGAACTAAGTGGCTCAGTGGGATGAGATCCAGGTCTAGAGACAAGAAGTCCTGTATTCAAATCTGGTCTTAGATTTCCTAGCTGTGTGATCCTGGGCAAGTCACTTAACTTCCATTGTCCAGCCCTTGGACAATGCTTCTGCTTTGGAACAAAAACACAGTATTCTAAGATGGAAGGTAAGGGTTTATGGGGAAAAAAAAAAGAAGGAAGGAAGAAGCGAATTGAGACAACCAAAGACAAAGTTCTAGATTTTGCAGGAGCTATTGACTTCTATTGTACTCCAACAAATAGAATTAGTGCCCTTAAAACCAAGAGAATTCAATGGAATTCTGTCCGTCATTTCATTTCTAATAAATTCACACAGATATACAAATATAGAGACGGGGGTTATAAATGCATTTAGTACTTATATATTCAAGGATCTTCCATCATTTCCATTTCATCAATAATATTGATTGCATTCCCAGAATGCAAAGCATGAAGCAGTGGAGCAAGGAGTATAAAAGAAACCCATCTTTCTCCCTCCCCCATCACCACATTCACACACACATTCTTTGGAAGAATGAGGAATCAGTCACTTTCATTCACTAGGCTTTTAAGAAATCCTTCCCAGCCTGCCTAAAGGATGACCCTATCCTGCTCTTCCTCCCTATTCTCTCAACAGTCCTTGCTTCTCACCCTCAGAAAAGAAAAGGAAATAGCTGAAAGCTCTAGGTACAAATTCCCCTTTTTCATATTCCATGTGAGGACTGAACCTCTGCCCCTGGTCTCATTAACACCATTCTAGAGCCATATGGTTCTCCAAATGTGGTCTGTGGGCCACTAGTGGTCGATGAGTGCTCTCCAAGTGGTTAGCAAGCCCGCCCAAGATGCAAATCACTGAACAATGTCTGGGATTTTTCTAACTGTATTTTCTATTATAGATTGGATTTCCCTTTGAGAAATTAATAAAATGAATAGTTAAAAATGTAGTGATGATAAAAGCCATTTATTTGTTTATTTAACATAGACAGTGAGAAGTAGTGTGGCATAGTGAAGAGCCAACCTCCTTAGGGGAAGGAAGACCTGGGTTTTGAGTCCTTCCTCTGCCACATACAAGCAGTGTGAGCATGGAGAAGTCATAAACCTTCTCAGTGGCCCTAGGACAGCTGGCTGGGACCATCAGTTATAAAACCAGGTGTCTCTCTTCATTAGTGGAAAGAGCTGCGTTCCCAGCATTCCCCACGTGGTTGAATCACAGACAAAGACTAAAAAATGTAGGCAGTAGTGTCCTAATCATAGGAGCTTTTTTTTTTTCCTTCCAGGTCAAGCAATGGAGAATAAATTAGGTGGCCTGTAGATGAATTTGTCTTTCTTTCTCTAGTTGTAGAACTGTCTATCAGCTGAGAAGTTTGCTCTGTAGAGGGGATGAATCAACACAGGGAGGAGAAAAAAAAGGAAGTGGGGGGCTAGGATTGGTGTGCAAAGTCCTGTCAGTTTTCCTTACCCACTGGAAACAGAGCAGTACCATGTTGTTTGGTGCAATTCCCTCCCACCCACCACCAGAATTTTCACACCTCCCTCTCCTCCTGTGCTGGCAAGTGTTCCAGAGGATTATTTCAAAGCAAATGCCCAAAGGACCCATTAAAAGGAAAGCATTCTAATTAAAGCAAGATTCCACTGCTCTTAGACAGTGAAAGGATTTCCCTGGCTCTCCTCATTACAAGGCTGCTGTCAGTTGTATACTATGGGCTCATCAGGTAAAGGCAGGGGTTCCATCGGTGGTTCCTTCGAGCACACAGAAAGCCCCAAGGTCGGTTCCTACATCATTTTCCCAGCCTTGATACTTGGGGAGCCTAAGAAGATTTCCCCTCAGTTCCCCTCCTCACCTCTGCTTCTCTCCCCTCTCCTCTTAAGAGGAAGGTAACTAGTGGCACTCTTCTTACTGGTCCCAAATGACATAGGTATAGATCTATCAAACCAATCTCTCAAGTACTCTTTCCATGTTACTTGGATGCTCTTGGGAAAGTTGTCACCTTTCTCTTTTTTTGTTTCTTAAACCCTTATCTTCTGTCTTGGGTTCAATACCAAGTACTGGTTCCAAGGCAAAAGTGCAGCAAGGGCTAGGCTTACCTAGGAAGGTAAGTGACTTGCCCAGGGTCCCACAGCTGAGAAATGTCTGAGGCTAGATTTGAACCCAGGACCTCCTATCTCTAGGCCCAGTTGTCTATCCACTGAGCTACCTAGCTTCCCCCCTCCCCAGCTACCTTCATCTTAAGGCATTGGTTTAGCAGATGAAGTATTGGGTTCTTTGAAGATCTCAGATGTGTAACCTTGGAGAAGTCACTTAACCTCCACCTGCTTCTGGTTTCCCATCTATAAAACAGGGATAATAATAGCACTAGCATCTCCCAAAGTCATAAATATAAAATGAGATAACATTTTAGAAACATTAGAGCACTATGCTAGCTATCATATTATTAATATTAGTGTCTTCCTTCCCCAAGATTTCTTTGTTTCATTTTTGAAAATTTTGTAAATATCTATACATGTAAGTAAAGCCTTGTTCTGCTAGATTGTAATGAAGGAAAAGGCTCTCGCTTTGATCTTTTTTATTTTTAATCCTCATTGCCTTGAACATAGTAGATATTTAATATATATTTGTTAGGTGACTGCTAGAAGGTGCAGTGAATAGAGACCAGAGATGGGAGATCCTGGGTTCACATCCTGACCTCAGATATTTCCCAGCTGTGTGTCCTCAGGAAAATCACTTACTCCCAATCACTGCTCTTCTGTCTTGGAACTAATACTTAGTATTGATTCCTAGAACGAAGGGAAGGGCTTAAAAAATAAAGAGGAAGGTAACTGGTGACCACAGGACCCAAGCAACATAGGCAAGTCACTTAATCCCCATAGCCTAGCTCTTACCTCTCTTCTGCCTTGGAACCAATACACAGTATTGATTCGAAGATAGAAAATAAGGTTTTTAATAAATAAATATTTGTGGATTGAGTTGTTTATTTTGTCCCATGTCACTTCTTTTCCTATTTGCAAACCTCATATTCTCAATTTCTTTTCCTTTTCACCTCTTCAGAATCTTTTTCTTCCTTGCTTCTTTGGTGACTGATTTAATTGAGGCACCATAGTATGGAGGAGAGAGTGCCTGACTTGGAATTAAGACCTGTGTTTAAATGTGCCTCAGTTTCCTCATCTGTGAAATGGAGGATAATAATAACACCTTCCTCCCAAGGTTGTTGTGAAAATGCAATGACATAATGTATGTAAAACAGTTTGCAGATCTTAAATCTCTTTACAGATACTTGCTATTATTACTGTTATGCCCTTTTATTCTAATATGGCAGAACATACTCGAACCCTTTTACTTTTTCTTCTAGTTATTCACAAAGTCAAGATTTAAATTCAGATCCTCTGCTTTCAGATGTTTCACTCTTGCAGGAATCATGCCTAATATATATCCAGTTGATACCTGCCTTGTTCATGGAAATAAATATCAAATTTCCTATAAATAATTGAAACCCTTTCCTTAGTTCTCACACTTGTGCTAACTATGGAAGAGCACTCTATTCCTCTAGGGACCTCAGGGCTGCTACTGAGAAAAACTAGGAGGTCTGGCTTCCATTATTTGTCCTGGTCATGCTCTCCCACAGTGTTATCGCTAGACTAATTTGTCCAGGTGTTAACACCTGATTGATTAGCCAGCTAAGCAATCCTTCCTTCAGTCTAAGAGTCACTGGGTACAAAGCAAATACAATTAGCAAACTAACTGGCAGCTTCTATTGAAAATGAGAGGCTATCTTGGAACACGATATTCCAAAAGGCAATACTTAGACTTCCAATCAAGGGTCACTTACCCGGCAAAGCTGTATATAATCCTAGAAAGGAGAAAAAACCTCTAATGGAATAGAAAGCTATCAAACCTTTCTGATGAAAAGATGAGGGCTGAGAAGCAACTTTGAACTGAAAACATGAGTCCAAAAAACAGAGAAATGCACATTTATTTGAGTAACTAGAAGGGACTGTATGTGTTACTGCTAATATTCTATTAGAGGAAAAAAGAAACAAGTGGCCTTTCAGAACCTTAATGTTGTCCAAAGGTACTGAGGGAGTTATATGAGCACACCTTAAATTGCTGAACTCTTCTGTCTCTTATGGGCTACTAGATGGCATAGCCTGGAGTAAGGAAGATGCATCTTCCTGAGTTCAAATCTAGCCTGAGATACTTACTAGCTGTGTGACCCCAGGCAAGTCACTTCACCTTGTTTGCCTCATCTGTAAAATGGGCTGGAGAAGGAAATGGGAAACTACTCCCTTATCTTTGCCAAGAAAACCCCAAATAGGGTCACAAAGACGTGACTGAACAACAACAAATCTAAGCTATTAGACCCCTGACACTGCTAATCAGGAATTTTCTGGACCTTGTACCACAAGAGATGACAGAAAAGCTATGGAAACTCATTACATTGTCTTCTTCCTCCTGGCTCAGTGGGGTATCCAGTTCACAGGGTAGTAGTGGGTCTCTTTCCAGGATTTGCTCTGGACCAGTTGCTTACTAAATATTTCCCTTTCCATCCACTTGGCTGATGGCTTCAGAGGCATCCCCCAGCACTTTTCAAATCCTGAAATACTTTACAGTTTAGCTCATTTGATCTTCATAACAATTCTGTGAAGGTGTTACTAGTATCTCCATTTTTACATATGAGGAAATTGAGGCACAAAGAAGTTAAGGGACTTGATCAGAGTCACATAGAGAGTCTGAAGTAGCATTCAAACTCAGGTTTTCCTGACTCCAAGTAGTTCACTTTATTCACTGTGCAATCTGGCTACCTTTCTGGTGTTTGTATCCTACAAGTGGCAGAGAAGCTCTGGAAACCAAGCAAAGGGTCTTCTTTCCCCTGGTTCAGAGGGCTCGCAGAGAAGTAGTGGGTGTGCACTGGACTGAATATTTCTCTCTCCATCCTCTGGGCTCCTGACTTCAAAGAGACTCCAGACTACTGTGCAAAATCGTCTGAACTTCAAGTTGTTTATCACACTCCTAGGAGATGCAAATCTCAGGGAGGGACGCCTTATGTAAGACTAATGGTGGGGCAGACAAGTCAGCACTTGTCCAAACAGGACCTGTGATTTCATCTGTGAAATGAACAGATTAAATCTAGATTGCCTGCAGAAAATAGACTTTAGGCGACTTGCCTTGGAGTCAGTTGGAGTCCTAGCTGAGAGCCCTGGTCTTCTCACTCCAAAGCCAAGGCATAATCCACTGCACCTGGCTTTCCCTCATCACTGACCTCAGGCTCTGAAAATAAGTCTTGTGCTCTGAGAGGCATCAGTTTTGACAACACAGTTCCTGCGATTGAACAATGTGAGTCATTCCAAAGCATAGCTGTACAACAATTTGTTTCTACTTGATTTGGGAATGCCTTACATTATTTTATAAATAAGGTTACTTTTTCTGACATATAGATACAATTTTTAAAAATCGTTTTCTGATACTTTGTGATCCATGTTCTCTCTCTCCCTCCCATCTCTCCCTTCTCCCTGAGATGTCAGGAAATATAATATAGGATATACATGTACTATCATGCGATACGTATTTTGGGCTACTTTTGTCCTTTTCAAAATAAAAGAAGCACATGTTGTTCTGCTGTGTTTGGCTACTTAGGACTTCCATGGACCATAGCATGCCAATACTATTCATTGGGTTTTCTTGGCACAGATATTTGAGTGATTTGTCATTTCCTTCTCCATCTCATTTTATAGATGAGGAAACTGAAGCAGATAGGAGTAAATGACTTGCCTAGGGTCACATAGTAAATATCTGCAGTCCAATTTGAACTCACTTCTTCTTGAATCCAGACTCAGTAGTGCTCTCTCCACTGAGCCATCTAACTGCCCCTGTCTGGCATATAGCAGATGCTTAATAAATACTTGTGGGAATGAATGCTGGAGGGGATGTGGCAAAGTAGGGACATTAATTCATTGCTGGTGGGGTTATGAATTGATCCAACCATTCTGGAGGGCAATTTGGAACTATGTCCAAAGGGCAATAAAAGACTGTCTGCCCTTTGATCCAGCCATAGCACTGCTGGGTTTGTACCCCAAAGAGATAATAAGGAAAAAGACTTGTACAAGAATATTCATAGCTGTGCTCTTTGTGGTGGTCAAAAATTGGAAAATGAGGGGATGCCCTTCAATTGGGGAATGGCTGAACAAATTGTGGTATCTGTTGGTGATGGAATACTATTATGCTAAAAGGAATAATGAAGTGGAGGAATTCCATGGAGACTGGAACAACCTCCAAGAAGTGATGCAGAGTGAGAGGAGCAGAACCAGGAGAACATTGTACACAGAAACTAATACACTGTGGTATAATCGAACGTAATGGACTTCTCCATTAGTGGCGGTGTAATGTCCCTGAACAATCTTCAGGGATCTAGGAGAAAAAACACTATTTATAAGCAGAGGACAAACTGTGGGAGTAGAAACACCGAGGAAAAGCAACTGCTTGACTACAGAGGTTAAGGGCACATGTCTGAGGAGAGACTCTAAATGAACACTCTAATGCAAATACCAACAACATGGAAATGGGTTTGAATCAAGAACACATGTGAAACCCAGTGGAATCGTGCTTCGGCTACGGGGGGTGGGGGTAGGGGAAGGAAAAGAAAATTATCTTTGTCTCCAATGAATAATGTTTTGAAATGACCAAATAAAATATTGTTTAAAAAATTAAAAATAAATAAATAAATGCTTGTGGGGTGTATGGGGTGTTCAAGGAGGGGTAGTATCTCTGGTATGGAGGGCTTGTCGTGCCCTTCTAGGGCAGCTCTCCAGCCTCTGAACCCCACCTAACACCCAGCTCTCACTTGTGGCTCCTAGTAGCTGCTAGCAAGGGGCAGCAGCCATACCCCAGGCAACAGCTTCGACAGGCCGTCTAAACCTTGTGAGAATAGCCATTGGGTCGTCTACCCCTGGTGAACCAGGGCTTTGCTCACCCAGCATGTGAAGACTGCTTCGGCTAAACAGACAGAAGAAACCAATAAGAAGGTTCAATGGCTGAGATGGCGACGCAGCAAAGCACTGTGGAGTGCTTAGGGTGTGTTGGAGCACAAAAGACAACACGGCCATCCAATGCAGCTGAGGAAGTCTCCAGATGTAACAATTTTTCGTGCCACTGGACCCAGGCTTCCAAGGCCAAGAGAGTGGGACTGTCTCTGTGCATCGACTTTTCCACTTAAACCTCCTTCACACACAAGTGTCTTTGTGCACACTCATCTATCATAGATGAAAACGCACAAAGACAATCATCATCCTCGGTTACCGAGAGACTACTACTAGTACTAATAATAAATACTTGTTCTCTTTTTTCCCTATCTTTCATTCCTTAAGCATATACCAGCTGATAGTGGGGAGAGGTGATTCAAAAGTATGCTGAGAAAAAACATAAATGTCATAAAATGCACAAAAGACACAGAATGGTAAATTTTGGGGGGACTTTTAGAGATTATTTAATGTAAATATTTTCTTTAAAAATTAGGAAAAATAAAGCTTAGAAATGTGAAGTAACTTGCCCTATCTGTCTCAATTTTCTCTACTATGACATGGAGATAATTACAATTCTAGCATCTACCTCCAGGGGATGTTTGAGGACTAAATGAGATTAATAGTGATAGATATATGTATATGTTATGTTGGATATGTTGCATTTTGCAAGCTTTAAAACACTTGACATAAATTTCAGTTACTCTTCTCTTTTTTTCTTCATTTATTACAAGAATGATAGTTTGTCCTGTGTAGATACTTTAAGCTAAATGTTACAGACTAAAAACTTGAATTTCTACCTGTTTAAAGAGGCTAAATAGAGCTTGAAGATGACAGAAAGGCTTTCAAATGACAGGCAGAATTACATTTTGGCATTTGTGAGCTGTGGGACAAGGACAAAAAGATTTCTGAGAATGATCCTGGAAGAGGTAAAAATATTATATTATAACCCCTCATTGCTATGTGATGACATCCAGTTATCACAGTGAGAAAGTTCCGGAGGATTCTTTAACTTATAATAATGATCATAGAACCTTCCCAACAGAACTGTTGTAAAGATTAGATGAAATAAGAGCTTATCACAGTGCTCTGCACATAATAGGTATTTAAATAATGCCTACTCTCTTCCTCTTATGGATTAATGTCTCATTTCCTCTAGGTACACTTCCCCAACCCTTATTCACACTAGCAATCCAGCCTCTTGAGTGAAATTGACTACTTGTTTCCTTGAGCTTCAGGGAGTAAATCTGAGGGATTCAAGATTCTAGTAATATTATTCACAAGCTCCCATCTGATTCTCCCAAAATGATCAATTACTGTAACTCAATTAGTTTTTACAAAAGGATGTTTATAGCAAATATAGGAATTAGAAAATTACAAAATAATCCTCTCTAATTGGGGGGTATATTCTCCTCCTGCATATAAACATATAGATACATCTATTATTTCTATCAATCATCTATCTATCCATCATCCACCTATTCATCTATCTATCTATCTATCTATCTATCTATCTATCTATCTATCTATACATGCACACACAGACACATACAGAGAGCTCCTGGAGAAAGAAAGCAGGCTCAAATTTGAATTACCATTCTAGTGAACTACACATATAGAGAACACATGAAGTCAATAGGGTATCCATAAATCCTGTCCTTGGGAGACCTTTTCTCCCTTTGAGGAGTCTCTAGCAAATTTAATTTGAGTGAGATGAGTAATGAGAGAATAGTTCCCTTACTCAACTGAACTAATTGCTACCAGGATGAATATCTTAGCTGATGAGTAAATCCACTGCTGGGCTGAGTCAGGTAGGTCATTCATCTGTTATCCTGGCCCTTTTTTAGACTCAGTTGCTATTAGCCATAGGAGACTAGTTATTGGAAGAAACTTGGATGACTTTGATGGATCTCCTGATCCCTGAAGCAGTCATTCATCTACGATTCCCTGAGAAAGACATCAGAAACAGAGGTACCATGAACTCAGGGACACATGGTAGCCCAGTGGAAGATAGAGCAGCTTGTTCCTCCTTCATGCAGCAGCTCACACCAATCTTCCTCATTTGAGAAAACTCTGCGGAAAGAGAGTAAGAAATCCTCTCTTCAATTTTTTACACATACATATACACAAACTCTCTCACTCTGTCACTCTCACACATGCATGAACGCATACACACACATACACAGAGTTCTGGTTCTGCAAGGTCAGGCATCAATTCTTCTGGGTCCTAAGTCAATTAGGTTTTTAATCATAACTTGGTATGAACTCTAAGACATTCACAGCTTGTCGAAGTTACATTCATTAGATTAAGCCAGGCAATGAACATCCACTCATGTTCTGTGTAACCTCAGACACTTCTTAGTTATGTGTGAAGGAAATTTTCTCTTCCTCCTTCTCCTGTATCACACACTTGACTTCATCTCCTTTTGACCTGGAGGCCAGAACTATGTGCCAGGAAATCACTGGGTGAATTGAGTCACAAGGATAAAATGGCAGCCAGAAAAAATGTAGCAGTAGAGTTAAGAGACCATGATATAAAGGGGCAAGGCAATCTTCCTTGCAATGCCCCCTGGATTCCTGCCATTGTTGGCTCCTGAGATGTGATGTGTGAGAGTTAGTGAGAGGAGAGAAGCTTTTGTAAACTGAGATAAGAGAGTATTTTGCTCTCTTCTCTTCCATGTTTGTTGCTGACTGGAACTAGCGAAGGGGCCCAAAATGGGCCACAGAATAGAAAGCTAAATGAAGCAATAAGGAAAGTACCCTTTATAACCCTCTCTCTCTCTCTGTCCTATTTTTCCATCTTCTCCCCCCCCTATTACTTTTGATTAATAAAATTATTCATTTATACCCAGTCTCTTAATATTTACTCTTACAGCTGTGTGACCCTGGGCAAGTCACTTAACCCCAACTGCCTAGTCTAGCCTTGACTGTTCTTCTGTTTTAGAATTGATACTAAGATAGAAGGTAAGGGTTAAAAAAAATAGGTGAGGAAAACTGAGGCCACAAAAGCTAAGGGTCCTAAGGTCACACAACTAGTAAGAAACTAAGTTGGAATTTGAATTTGGTTCTTCTGATGCCAAATCCAACATGTTTTCCATAGAGTAACAGGTCTCGAAGGTCCCCGAAGCTATGGTCCCTACGTGCCACGCTGCACAGCAGCCTACAGCACACCCCAAAGGATGTGGCTTGCTTACCACACCCCGTGGCCATGGCAGCCCTGCCAAAGAATGTTGGGCCCCAACAAAGAATGCTCTGAAAGCCATTTAAGAGGCTTCCAGGAAAACCACAGTGGTGGTTCAACACTTGCAATGTGTGTGGGAAGACTCCTGCTTCTCTCCAGCCTAAATTCCAAACCCTGCTAAGCTTCCACGGAGTCCTAGCACTTGTTACAAAGGAGGTTCAGAGAGAATTATCATTTGTATTCTAGGCACATGAATTCTCAGGCACACCTGCTGGTGTCCAGGGCGGTATGCCCTGGAATCCCCAAGCACAGGGACGTCCTCTGGTTCATAAGTTAAAAGAACCAGAAGAGATCTAAAGACTAGGCAGTATAGTACAGCAAATTTGGACCTGGATTTGGACCACGATAAAATCCTGTCCTTCAATCAGTTACCTATCAAGAAAGTGCCTACCATGTGTCAGGCACTGTGCCAAGTGCTAGGAGTGCAAAAAACGGTAAGAAACACTCCTCCCTGGGAGGAGTTCACAGTCTAAAGGGGGGGAGGGGTGCAACATTCAAATAGCTGTACAAACAAAATATAGACAGGATCAATGGGGGTAATCACAGAGGGAAGGCACTAAGATTATGGAGGACTGAGAAAAGTTTCTTGTACAAGGTAGGACTTTGGCTGAGACTTGAAAGAAGTTGGGGAAGCCAGGAGGGGGAGAAGAGAAAGGAGAGAATTCCAAGCATGGGATAGAACCAGTGAAAACACTCAGAATATCATATTTGAGGAACAACAAGGAGGTATCTGTCATAAACTACCTCCTAATTATCTTGGGGAACTCATTTATATTCTGCGTTTCTGCTTCCTCATCTGTAACAGAAGGCGGTTGCTTTAAAACACCTTCATCTCCCCCATGTTCCAAAACTTTGATCATCTGACTCAACTCCTCCATTTTATAGATAATAAAAGCAACTGATATTTATATAGCAATGAACTTTATGCTTTGGAATTTTCTTTTATGGGGAAATTGAGGCAGGAGACAAATGACAGAGGACAATTGACTTTTCCAAGATGGTAGCCAAACAGGAACTCAAATTCTTAGTTCAATTAACTAACCAACAATGGTGAATGAAGTGCCTACTAAGTCCCTGCACTCTGCTAGGTTCTGAGCACATAAAGAAAAAAAAAACTGTCATGTATGTGGTCTATTCTGAAAGAATTTACATTCTATCAGGCTAAGATATATATATATATAAGGTATATATATGATGTATGTGTAAGATACATGAAAAATGAATGTGTAAGTATAAATAAATATATGTAAAATTATATATAAAATAAATACAAGATAACTGCATAGGGAGAGAAAAGCATCATGAAAAACCTAGTTTTTTGTATATAGCAGCTAGGTAGTTCCACAGATAGAGTTCCATGCCTAGTACCAAGAAGACCTGAACTCACATATAACCTGTAAAAATAAATGGCGAGTTATAAAAATAAAATATTTATTGAAATATATAAGGATAAAAATGGATTTCTAATTCTAAAGGATTCTAAATCCACCCAAATAAACTCCCTGGTTCCACAAGGAACCACTTCTCCTGTGTTTCACAGGCTACACTAATCCTCCCTGGATCTGACTAACCCAAATTTATACTATCTAAATAAAAACTACCACTATTATCCTTATAATTCTTAACTTTGTCGTCAAATTATAAAATAGCAAAGGCTAGCTGGTTGAGTCTCAATAAGAATCAAGTTAGGACTCTGGCCTTAACAGATTCAGAATCCAAACCAAAGACCAGGTTTTTCTTTGGCCTTCTCAGAGTTAAATCAATCTATAAAAACTGCAATAGATAGTCAATAGTGTTTTCCAAGTAGGGAAAGGAGAACACTGAGCTCCTTCAGGTCTTTCCCTCAGACAGAGAGAGAGGCAAAGATGTTACCTCCTCCATCTCTGAGAATGTGTCTCTGACAACTGCCAGAGAGAGTAATGGACACAGAAAAATGGTTATAACTGTCAACAAATGAAATTAACACTCTCTCTCAGCTCTGCTTCAAACTCCAATTCTTGTCTCAAGCCAGCCACTTCTTATCTCTAAACTAATAAAACAATACTTATTTTCTAATATTATCCTTACAATTCCCCCCCCCCTTCAAGCATATGGAGAGATGAAAAATCTCTTCTGTATGCTCACTATTCTATGTAATTGTAAAGCTATACCTATTATTATTATATTTCCTAAAAATAGTCTTAATCTTATGCTTATCTTATCCTATTCTTATTGATATACTTTATCTATGCTAACCTGTACTAGGGATATAAATGAAAGAAAAGAGAATTTCAATGAAAACAAAGAATCAATGAAAACATATTTGTACAAATGTAAATGCAAAACATACAATTATAGAAAATCAAAATGCAAAATACAAAATGGAAACTTTTGAAACAATAAAATACAGTTACAAGCTAACTTATGTTTTACAAAAAACTAAAGTCCAACTAAAAGAATAACTACGCAAAACTCATGCAAACTTCATTTTACAAATCCTATTTGAACAATTCAAATGAAACTTTTTATTATACTAAGACCTTATCCTATCATTAATACAGAAAACCAAAACTAACTACATTAAAACTCAAAATCAACTTACTATACTAATAAAATCAAAACTTTTTCATAATTCAACTATATACACATCTATATAAATATACAGATTTGTACAATATCTACACCTATGCATATGTTATATATAAACTATTTACATGTTGCAGGAGGAAAATAAACTTCCCCCCTTAAGATAGTCTAAGAAAATCTTAAAGATTTTCTTTAGAAAGATATGTATGTTTTTTTTTTTATTTTATCTCCAAGGAACGCATAAAGTCTTCCTGCAAGATAAGATCTTACTATTTTAATGTGTACAATTATTATTATTTTCCCAATTTATTTTTATGTGTATTTATTTTTTTCTATGGATACTCATCATCTGGTTATAATGTTGCAGAGTTTGTGAGAAATGTATCCTATATGTGTATGTTATTTTGTAGTGAATACTTACCAGATATTTAAAGTTACCTCCTCCACTACTGTCTTCTGTCTTCGTGTTGTTAGTATGTAGTGTTTGTTTGCAATTATAATGAAAGTGTGTAATGTTATAATGGTGCAAAAAAAATCTTACAGTTCATGTCCATAATCAGTCTGTGTTCATCTTCTCTATGTTGATTTTTTTCTGCAATATCTTTGTAAAAGTTCAATTGTCCTTTCTGCTGTCATATTCTAGGTTGTCTTCTCCTTTGTCTTCATCTTGATTACTGTCTTCATTTCATTCTTCTTCTTCTTGAATAATTTCTTCTTCTGATATCTTTTTGACTGCATGTTGTCAGATGTAATCTCTTCTGCTTCTGTTGCTTTTTTCACAAGTGCAGTGCAGCCACATTTCTTTCTCTAATACACAAATAGCTGATGGTGTTGTCAAAATAACATGAAAAGTTTCACCCATAATGGTTGTGTTGTGCTAGTTCTATTAAAGTTTTTTTAATATAAATGGAATCACCAGGTTTTATCGAATGAAGTGCATAATCTAACGTATCCCTTTGAGTTAAAATTCCCATTTCTTATAATTCTGTAACCCTGTTTTTTAACTCTGTGATGTATTCAGCAAGTCCAAGATCTCCTCCAAGCATAGATACATAAGCTGTTTTAAAACTTTTTGCCTGCAATGGTGAATGTCCAAATACCATTTCATATGGTGAGATATGCACATCTCCTCTTGGTCTAGTGTGCAGCCAGAACAGTACTAGAGACAAAATCTCTGGCCACTTCAAATGAGTTTCCATGCATAATTTCTGAAATATCAATATTAATTTAGAGGGGTTTAGGATGGAAAACACACAGGTATTAACATATAAATATTTTGCTTTTATTCCACAGATTCCAACTGCTTTGATATATTCTTGCATGGGATTTAGGTCTGTGGCTTGTTGTGAATTATGGTAACATCCAGTATCAAAATAATTTGGGTAGTTTGGTCTCCTATAGTAGAATGCACTATTAAATACATTATTAAACCCATAATTTCTATATCCATTTTGCCTGAATCCATTAAGGCTATTAAATCTATTGCCTTGGTTTTCCCTGGAGTTTTGTCCAAACAATTGTCCCCTAAATCTGCACTCTCTCATGAGATTACCAGGTATGTTACAAAGAAAACATCTTGAGGTCTGTATTGCCTGGGGTTGTGATTGTCTATAATTTCTTAGTGCAGCTACTGCTTTTTCCTGCACTTCATTGGATTTCAGTTTTTGTTTAAGCTCTCTGATTTCTTTGGTTAAGTTATCAATTATATTATTTTTCTCTTCTGATTACCTATCTTTCTCATCTTGGAAAACATAGTTAGCAATTCTCCTAATTTTGTCAAGACCCATGTCAAACCAATTTAGACAGTTACTCCAAAAATAATTTTGGACCCCAAGTCATGCAAACTGCCTGCAAATGTGATTTACATTTTCATCTGTTAAAATATCCAACTCAATCCATTTTTCTGCACAGTCAATAATTCTATAGAGGAAAGTGGAGGAAGTCTTTCCCACTCCCCGCTTTGGTCAAATTTAGACTAGGTTTCTGGACATCTGGAATTTTGCCTCATAGTTTCAATTATTGCCTCCCTGGCTGTAATTAAGTCTCTGTACCCAGCAAAAGAGTTATCTTCCCAGCCAGGATCCTGAATTGGCCAATTGTCAATTCAGGGGCCCTTCTTATTGTCCTGTATAATCTGCTGTCAGCTATATTTCTTTCATTCCTCCTCCTCCTCCTCCTCCTCCTCCTCCTCTTCTTCTCTTCCTCCTCCTCCTCTCCTCTTCTTCCTCCTCCTCCTCCTCCTCTCCTCCTCCTCTTTCTCCTCCTCCTTTACTTCAACATGTACTAGCTGTGTGACCCTAAGCAAGGCACTTTAAAAATCTGTCTGCCTCAATTTCCCTATCTGTAAAATGAGGATAATAATAGCACCTACCTCCCAGGATTTCTGTGAGGATCAAATGAGATAATAACTATAAAGTGCTTTGCAGAGTACATAACACATCATAGCTATGATCATTATTAGATTAGTTGGGGAAGTCTCTCTAAAATGATCTGTTTCCTCTCTTCTGATTAAAGTAAGAATACCCCATACTCAGACAAATTATAGGTATCAGGTTTCAAGAATCTTCTGAAGACTCTAGATCTATGAAATTTCTAACATGAAATGATACATTAATGATAAGAATGCTGTTGTTCTTTGAACACTAAGTAATACCCAGCATAAATTGTGTTTGTGAAGCAGAATTGCACAAAGTCATCTGCCTCATTCTTCCAGAGTCATCAAAGTCCAGTGGCAAGTCAAAAGTCAAGAAGACTGGTGATGGCTTGAGATGCTGTAGATGACTTCTTTGATGTCTAGCCAAGCTCTAAGCACTCTACCGCACCTGCTTCTGCTCCCTTCATGGCCCTTGGGAAAAAATATTCTCATCTGCCCATTCCACCAGGAGAAATCTTCACATGCCTAGGGTATATAACCCCCAACTCATTGATGGGTTTAAGGACAGTTGGTTGCCCTCAACCTGGCTGAAATAGTCTATGGTGATGATTTTACCAGGTGTGACTTCTACATAGGTTACAGCTTCTTGGGGTCACAAGTGAGAGCTATGTGGCAGGTAGGCACTGAAAAAAGGAAAGCAGCCCTTTAAAAGGCACCAGAGATGCTAGTCTTCCCTAAACATCCCATAGTTCCCCCTATAATAAGATAAGGTTAAGCATAACTTTTATTGATTGTGCCATAGTCTTATCTGAAATCTTAGCATTCTGAAACTGGAATAATGTGTGCCTTATTGCTGCCATATTTGGTTACTCAAAAAGTGATCCCTGTGGTTTCTGAGTGAAGGGTGTCCCGTAAACACTTTAGAGATTTGTTGGCATTTATCGATGGGGGGATATGGCCTTCATTTAAAGACTTGGTATTCTTTAAAAGAAAAGTTGAGGAAAGCTCGGTTTTTCATAACCAAGATTTTTATGTGAATGAATGAATGATTAGAAAAGCATTTATTAAGTGTTTATTATGCACCACTCATTGTACCAAACACTGGGGAGTCCAATAGAAGAGAAAGTAAGTCTCTGCTCTCAAGGAACTCCCCTTTTAATAAGGGGTGGCAATACATATAGAAGGTTTCCGCTTCAGGAAAGATGGAAGGACCCAATGGTTCCTAGAGTACAGTGGCAAAGTAGATATAAAATCTTCTCCTTTAATATCATCTCCACTGACAAAAATCATATCAGATTTTGACTTTGAACCATTTGACAGTGACAAAGACTTTCATATGAGGACTGTCTTTTCCAGATCTTCAGGAGTCATGGTTGATGAGAAGATAGGGATTTATCCTACAGGAACAATTTCTAGAGTGAAATTCCATAGAGGTTGTTTCCTTGGATGATAGTTATAGGGTCTGGACTAGAAGCAAGGCTGATGGTCTGGAAGAGTACAGTGGGCACTGCTGTTCTCTGGGACTCTTAAACATAGGACTATCTCCAGCAAGGTCCAAGGGAAAGTAGTAGTCAAATGGTGACAGTGATTTAATTCTGCTAGTGCATACTACCACCTGTTTCTCCCTCAGGATAATCTGCTGCTTCAGCTAGCATATCCTGCAGTTGACAGATACTTGCATATCCTATAGTTGACAGCTGGTCAGCAGTTGGTAGGGTTGGCTATGTGCTTCTCTACAGGGGTTTGGTTCCCTGAATGATAGCTTTGAGGCTGGAGAATGATGGGGATTTGATTTTAGCAGTATGATCAGTCATCAATTTGAAAAAGATACATAGGCAATGCTCATTATTCAGAATTTCCCTATTCGGTGGCAAGAGAGTGATAGAAAAGGGGCATAAAAGTATAAATCATCTTTCAATAAAGGTCTTTGTCTCCTTAAAGCTTTTGAACCATTAAATTATCCTAGGAGATATACAGTTACTTGCCTATTTGTATGACATGCATCTGCTGAAGGTATTATAGGTTAAGAGGTCTAGCTCTGGAAGTGACCTTAGAAAAAACTGAGTCTAGTGTACTGTTTAATAAGTTTAATGATTTATTATTTAATAATCTGTTGAGGGTAAAAACTAATCAACAAAACTTTTGGGAAAACTGGAAGGTAGTCTGGCAGAAACTAGGGATAGAACCTATATAGCAAGTTCTGAATGACAACATAAACAAATTAGAAGGAAGAAGTTGTCAGGTCTATGGATAGGGAAAAAGATCATGACCAAATAAGAAATAGAAAGGCTCACAGGAGGTACAATGAACAATTTTTATTACATAGAATTTAAAAGTTTGGGTACAAACAAAACCAATGCAACTAAAATTAGAAAAAAAGTGGGAGATTGTAGGAGGAAAACTTTGCTACAGTTTCCATTGATAGGTCTCATTTCTAAGATAGAAGAATGTATTAATATAAGAAAAAGAACCATTCCTCAAATGATAAATTGTCAAGGAATATGAATATGCAATTTTGAGAGGAAGAAATCCAAGTTATTGGTCGCCATAAGGGGAAAATGTTCTAAATCATTAATAATTAGAGAACTTGGGGACAGCTGGGTAGCTCAGTGGATTTAGAGCCAGGCCTAGAGACAAGGTCCTAGGTTCAAATTTGACCTCAGACACTTCCCAGCTGTGTGACCCTAGGCAAGTCACTTGACCCCCATTGCCTAGCCCTTACCACTCTTCTGCCTTGGAGTCAATACAGTATTGACTCCAAGACAGAAGGTAAGGGTTTAAAAAAATAAAATAAAATAAATAATTAGAGAACTCCAAGTTAACACCTCATGGCCTTGACCAAAAAAAGAAAATAACAGATGCCAAAAGAGCTGTGGGGAAACCAAGGTAAGGGTTAAATAAATAAATAAACAAATAAATGAATGAATGAATGAACAAATAAATAAATGAGTAAAGGAATAAGCAAATAAATGAATTAATTAATGAATGAACAAACAAACAAATAAATAAAAAGAAGCAGCACCAAGTAGCTTACACAGTTTTAATGACTCTAATACCCACAAGATAGAGGCCAGTGTCAGGTATCCTAGAGTCCATTTATAAATATAATGTAGAGTATTATTATGCATATTGCTTGCCACACAAAGAAAAACAAATGAGACCATCCCTACCCTTTATGGGTTTATATTTTACTGAAGAGAAATAACAGCTACTTGGATAAGGAGACAGCCTCTGGTAAAGGATCAAGTAACAGATTTAGATTTAGGAAGACCTAGGTTCAAAGCTTGCTTCAGATACTAATTACATGACCCCAAGCAAATTACTTAGGTCTCAGTTCCTTACCTACAAAATGAGTAGTATTGGACTTTCTGGCCTCTATAATCTCATCCAGTTCTAAATCTATGATCTTAAGAAAATGCAAGATATAAAGAATTAAATTCAAGGTATTAGTGGGTAGGTATAGAAGGTGAGCAGGGATGAAAGCAAGGGAAACCAGGAAAGTTTTCTTAAAGGAAGAGATAATTAAACTGAGCCTGAGGGTAAAAGAATTTCCAAGGAGTCTAAGTAAGGAGGGCTAGCAATCCCAGGGGGAAAGTGGTATTTAATCTTACTGGGAGCTGGCAAAGCTTCTTGAACTAGGTAGTGACCTTCACTGGAAATGAAAGGCCCCAGGTCACACAGAAAATTTCTGTGACTATTGAGAAAATTTTAACTTGTCTTTCTCTTGAATGAACTGCTATCCTGACAGTTTATTTATTTGATTCCCACCTCCACCCCTTTTCCAGGTTCATACTCTTTGGCCGCCCCATCACAGATAATGAAATTGTTTCTTCTGTACATCTAAGGAGGAACTGAGTCACTGTCAGATCACTTAATGAAAGAGGATACCGTGTAGGGTACAACAGGGTGGTTCAGTGGATTGAGAGCAAGACTATGAGATAGAAGATCCTAAATTCTAATCTGGCCTCAGATACTTCCTAGCTGTGTGACTCTGGGCAAATTACCTAACCCCCATTGCCTAGCCCTTACTACAACACTGACTTGGAACCAATAATTAGTATTGATTCCAAGATAGAAAAAAAATTTTTTTAAAGGACACTGTGCACCCAGAGAAAAACTCTGCCAAAAGACAGAAGGGTATGACCAGGAAATTGGGCTCAGATCTGAGAAATCTGGAAACATTGTTCCCTTTGAATGTTAAATCTTCCGCCAAGTGTGCTGCCTTCCATAATAGCATGGTGTTTTAAAGCTATGTGCCTGAGTTCATGCTTAAATCAGGAGGTCTGTGTTCACTGAGAATACTAGGTTCCAAACATGTACATCCATTCAGCTTTGGTCCTTCCAACTACCACCAAACATTCATTGAATGGGAACTGAGGTTATAAAGATGCATAAAATACAATTACTGCTCTCAGCTGGACTTCTAAGGAGGAGGGCAGATTGAATACTTCAAACAATAAAGGAGCATTTCAACCAACCTATGAATAACCCAAAGCAAACAGAACTGGAAGAATAGAGTGCATACTAACTACAGCCACATAAGAGGAAAAATAAATGAAAACAGAGACAAATATCCCGATGAAGACACAGAAGGAGCGACTAGAATATTGCTGTTACTCTTGTACATTGGAATTAAGCAAATACTCAGATAGAGAGGTGATCTCCAGTTCCCTCCGGTGATGTAGTCTGTGACCCATGCTTGCTTATCCATCCTATTCCCTGTCCAAATGTTACTACAGAAGAGCTATCTGGCGTGTTGTAAGCCATTCTTCCTCCTTTTATTCTGGCATCAAGAAGGTCCCAGTGAAGCCCTGACAGTAATTCATTATTCATCAATGCTAAATGAATTCAGTTGTTATATTGATGTTCAGTGTATGTCTTTTAATAAAACATTTTTAAAAGCACTTAAAGATCAACTATAGCAAGTGCCAAAAGAGGGTCATAAGTAATATGGAAGATCAATCAACCAATCAAGAAACACTGATAACACAGCTACTATGTGCTAGATAGACTCCAAAGGAGAATTCTCAAAGGAGGTAGGAAATGGTTGAAGACTGAACCAGTAAGAGAATATCTTACATAGGAGAGATTTAAAGAGGACCCTGATGGAAGGGTAGGATTTAGATGAGAGAAAAGAATTGAAGGCATTCCAGACAAGGTGGAGCACTAGAAATGTGGGTGTCAGGAGACCATCTGGTGGACATAATAAGATTAATTTAGGACAGGAGTATTAACATGAGATCCATGGATTTTTTCAATATTTTAATAATTGTATTTCAATATAATTACTTTTCTTGGTAATCCTATACATTTTATTTTGAGAATTAAAAAAAAAATTCTGAGAAGGCATCAATAGGCTTCACCATACTGCCAAAGGGTTTCATGACACAAAGCAGGTCAAGAACTTCTACTTTAGGAGACCAAAAGTTAAGTTTAGAGAGGACCACTGGAGGCAGGCAGAAAGAAAATGAAATCTGTAAACATGGAAAAATATTTCAAAGTATGTCCAAGAGCCAAGGTTTCTAGTCAAATAGAGTATAGAATCCAAAGTAGGCAGAGAAACAAGATAGTGTTGAGGGATGAGGTAGAGGATACCAAGGACTCACTCTAGCCACAGGAAGGCAGATTCAGAAAAAGAGTCACAGATATAGGAATCTAGGGATAAAGGTCAGAGGAAATAGGCAGCTACTATAAGACACTACGTTTGCCTGTTGTTTTACAATTTTTCACAACTATATTTTTCTTCCCAAATTTATATCTATTAAATAGACATACATGTGTATGTGTTACATTTCCCCTTGATTAACTCTAGTACTTATGGTTTTGCCTATGTTACCCTATCAATGAATATCAGTATTAATGAATAACACTATATTGGCCGGGTGGACAAGCCCATGGCTAGCAAGTCCGAGTACTTGATGGTATTCAAGAATTAAGAGGTCAAATTAAGGCTAATTCAGTAGCCTCCTCATCAGCAGTACAGTGGTTTTTTTGGGAGGTTTTGCCCAATTTGGGAACGATGGCAGTAATAGATTCTCTTAGAAATATCCCTGCTGAGGTTGAAAGATTGGCTCAATAGACAGTTCAAGCCATCTCTTCAACTTCTAAGGCGAACTCTTTCCTACAGGAAAAGATTGACCTCTTGGCAAAGATGATTATACAAAACCAGCTAGCTCCTGATATGCTTACAGCCACACATACCCCTAACTGGGAGGTGCCTGCACCTTTATTAATCAATTTTGTTGTTCCTGTGTAAATAGATCCTGTGAAATTGTGACAAATGTCCATGAGCTTCAAAGGATTTTAAATGACACTCAACAAATTGCTTTAGAAACCTATATGACATCTGATGGTTCATGGTGGAACTTGTCATAGCTACAGGGAACTGGTTTGTTTGTTACTATAGCCAAATGAGCCTTTTTAATACTAGGAAGTGTGGTAGTCTTTCACATTTGTCTTAGCTGTTTTGGCAAAGCATATACCAAGATTTTCCCAGGAGAAAAAAATACGTACATTCAACCTGTGGATCATGGCCAAACTAGAGAGACAATATTTTTCACTTTCAAGTGATAAACCTTTCTGTTCTGCCTATGTTTGGCTGGTCCACTGTTTAATGGGATATGCAATATGACTTTTTTTTCTTCTTTCTTTCTTCCTAATTGGAACTTTATTTTTTCTTTTTTTTTAAACCTTAGTAAATGGAATCAGTATTGATATTTTGATATTGAAGGATCAGTTTATAAAGCCTATCAGCCCTGATTACATTGCATGCCCAAAAGCTCTAGACTATGGAAACCTGTCATTGGTTGTTAAATATTATGGGAATTTAACTGATATTTGCATTTGATTTCAGAAGGGACTGTTAATGAACCACTAATCAATGTGGAGGAGCACAAGGTCAAGGAGACCAACAATCCCTGTGGGGATGTTGAAGATCTATGCCAAGGCAGAGGATCCATCTTGTAGCATTCAGGGAAGTGGCTGTTTGGTAAGTTTTGAAGTTGGACTTCCCTGTTTTCTGTCTTTATATAAAACTAACATGTATCTCTGTTTGGCTTTAACTTTGGCTTAGTATCCCTGTGATTGAAATAGAAATATTTCCCTTTTTCCTCAGACTTTTATTCTTTTTTTCTTCTGAAGTATGGCAATTTTCTGTAGTCTAGGCTGATTATGGATAAGTGCTATATTGCTGCACCTGTCCTACATGCTTGTAGGATATAAGCTCAATTGGACCTTGATGGTGAATCAAAGACCTGTTATGATTTTAATTTATTTTCGTATTTTTACACATAAATGATTTTAATATTTTTAATTTATTTTTTCTCTCTTCTTGTTTTTGGGAAAGTTGATTCATAAGCCTTGTAGTGTAACCATCCATCCTATGTTGATTCTATTGCTGGTATATATCCTTCTGAAGGGGAAGGACTGTGTAACCATCCTAAAAATCCAAAGTTTAAGAGCTTTCAAAGAATTTTAGGAAAATACATTCACCAACACCTTGGACCAGGAAAGTGGTTCTTCTGGAGAAGATGCTATAAAGATGCTCACAGAAATCACATACTACATCAGGAGATTTGGAGTGGACTTTTCAATACAATGAACTGAACTGAGGGGGTGTTGATACTAACATTCATCTTGATTGTAAACTCTTATGCCAGATGGGAGTGCCCCCTAATCAGCTTTTTGTCAATGCACCTATCAATCATTTTTTCTCTCTCTCCCTTTTATTCCTGAAATTGTTGTAACTCCCTCCATGAAATGTTCAATATCTTTTCTGTTTTTATACCCCCTAGTGAGAAAATCCTAAATGTAAAAGACTCCACATGTGGAATGATTCACTGGGGAGACCTAACATGTTAATCTCCTGGAAAAACAAGAGTAGAGAAACTTTACATGCTGGCCTCTCAGAGGGTAGATAGTACTTTAGTTAGTACTTTGTGTAAAGATGCTATCAGTTTAACCCCATTGTTTCCTTGATTACCTTAAGTATCTTAAGTACCTTAAGTATTTCTTATATCTTAAACATCTTAAGAACCTTTTCCATGTAGTAATGTGATCAATTGGATCCCATTTAGTCCCTTTAGTTTTTCTTTTCTTTTTACTTTTTATTGCTTCTCTTGGGTGTTAAGTTTTATCATTGACTTTTCTTATCAGTTCTGGTCATTTCAGTCAGGAATACTTAGAAATCCTCTGTTTCATTAAATGTGTATTTCTTCCCCAAGATCATAATGCTCAGCCTTGCTATAGTTCTAAAATCTTTGCCTGGTGGAATTTTATATCCCATGCCTTTCAGTCCTTTAACATAGAAGCTGCTAGCTCCTGTATTATTTTGGCTATGGTCCAGGATATTTGAATTATTTTGATCTTTTGTTTTTTTCTTGACTCCTTGTAGTATTTTCTTCTTGGTTTAAGAGTTCTGGGATTTGGCTGTAATACTCTTGAGATTGTTAAATTTGGGTGGTAATGAGTGAATTCTTTTGATTTCTATTTTCCCTTCTTATTCAAAAATATCAGAGCAATGCTTCCTTTCTCCCTGATATTTTTTCTTTCAATGTAGTACACAGGTTCTTTTTTGATCATGGCTTTTAGGCAGTTCATTGATTCTTAGGTGATCTCTTCTGGATCTGTTTCCCAGGTTATTTTTTTTCCATTTCAGATTTTTTTCTATTTTTTTTCATTCTTTTTAATTTGTTTTATTGTTTACTGCTGTCTTATGGAGTCATTAGCTTTCAATTTATCCAAGTCTAATTTTTAGGAAGCCATTTTCTTCTTTAAGGCTGTGTACCTCTTTTTTTAGAGAGTTATTTTTCCTGGTTGAAGTTTATTTCCTTTAGGGGTCTGTTTTGTCCAGTGAGTTTTTGTGCTAAGGTGTTGACTTTTTCTATCAGTGCTTTTCTCATTTTTTCCTGTCTCTAATTGTTTGTTTCTTGATCCTCTTTCTGAAGTTCTTCTAGGAGATCATTTTGGGCATGATATCCTTTCATATTTGCTTTTGAGGACTCAGCCATTTCCATTTTGACATTGCTATTCCTTTCTGAGCTTGCAATTTGGTCTTCCCTTTTTTTCAAATAACTTTCAAGGGTCAGGCTTTTTCTTTTGTTTACTTGTTTGGGGAGGTCTTTTTTTGTGATCTTGACTATAATATTGAAATTCAACTCTACTTCTGATGTAAAGGGAGTACTGTTCCTAGTATCCCCCAGATGCCATATGCAATGAATTTAACTGGAGTCTACTCTTTAGCTCCCTGTGGTGTTACAAGTGCATGGGTCATTCCTTCCACTGAAGGTTGCCCTGGGTGTGCTTGTACCGGTCTGAGCCTCAAGCTCCTCAGCCTGTGTCTACACCAATTTGATTGCCTTCTTTCCACTATAATATGCTATCATTAAGAAGTAGAATACATACGGCAGTTAGGTGGTGCTGTGGATAGTGCCAGGTATAAAGGCAGGAAGATTCATCTACCTGAGTTCAAATGTAACTTAAATACATACTAGCTGTATGATCCTGAACAAGCCATTCAACCTTGTTGGGCCCCAATTTCTTAATGTATAAAATGAGTTGAAGAAGGAAAAGGCAAACTATTCCAGTATCTGTGTTAAGAAAACTTCAATCGGGTCACAAAGAGTTGGATATGACTGACCAACAATGACACTTGAGACAGACATAGACTGGAGGGAATTAGAGTGGAGGGAGAAGATAGAAGCCCAATTAATAGAAAACAAGACTATGAAAATTAGAAAAGGACTAGTGATGAGACTGACTAAATACTGATACTCCCCCTCATGTTATCTATGTTCTAATAATTATTTTTTAAACACTTACCTTCCATCTTAGAATCAGTTCTGGGTATTGGTTCTAAGACAGAAGAGTTGTAAGGGCTAGGCAATAGGAATTAAGTAACTTGCCCAGGGTCACAAGCTAGGAAGTATCTAAGGTCAGATTTGAACCCAGGACCTCCTGTCTCTGGGCTTGGCTCTCACTAAGACTGACACACCTAGCTGTTCCCTCTATGTTCTAATAAAACTGACCCCCATGGTGCTTCCTACACACCATTCCAATTGCTTACTGTATACCTTTGCAGGGCCTATTGTTCCCTGGAATAAGCCTGGAATGCATCTCCTAAGTACCTACACCTTTTAGAATCCTTTACTCCTTTCCAGACTCAGATCAAGTGCTACTTCTTAGCATTTTGACGTCTTTTGATTCCCCAAATTTTTAGTGTTTCATGTCCTTCAAAATAATTTGTATTTACTTTCCATATATTTTGTACTTATTTATCTAAGCATATGTAGTTTATCTTTTCCTCCTCCCAACTCAATATAAGCTCCTTGAAGGCAAGGAATATTTTGACTTTGTCACTTGGGACAGCTTCTGTCACATTATAATCAGTTAGTTAATTCTGGAACTGAATTGATTGTGAGCCCCTGGATTCTTGAAAGACTTGGTCAATTCAGAAATTTAAGGAATCATAAATTATAGCCGATTAATCCTTCCCAGCTGTAAGGATTAAAATTGGGGTTTTGGCTCAAGATGAGAGTTATAAAAGTGGTCTCCATTTATAAAATATTAGCCCCTAAGTAAAAGTGACTGATAGCAGCTTTTATTTACAAGGTAGAAAAAGTGAAAGTGGGAAATGTAGAAAAGAGACAGAACCTTAACAAGCCTACCAGCCCTTCTCCAGTGAAGTCAGGTGTGGATTTCCCGGTAATCCTCAGCCAGAAGTCCCAGTGGTGTCTTCAGCCAGAGTTCCACCAAAACAAAATGAGTCCAATGAAAAGAAAGTAACTCCACTCATCCACACAGAATCAAGGGAAAGAGTCTCCTTCAAAGGCAAGGTAGGATTCTCTAGAAACAATCTCCCCAAATGCCAGGAAAGGAATGGTAGAAAGCCATGCTCCTCTCTTCTTTTATGCTCCTTTCCCACATCATTTCCTATCTCTCCCCCTTCTTCACAGAAACTAATTGCAGTCTTTCAATTTGCTTAGTCCTACCTAGGGCTGGGCAGTCCCCTTGGCAGGTAATAGTTTTTGACTTGTGAACTCTCTTACTTAAGTGTTGAGTAGAGGTGCTTTGAGTTCTTGATTGATTGAGTTAAAGGTTACTGATTGATTTCATTAAAATAGACAAAGAGAGATACTTCTATCTTCACACAGGAATGTCATTTAACCATTGTTTGCCTCAGTTTCCTCAGCTATAAAATGAGGATGATAATATAGCACCTTACCTCACAAAGTTGTTATGAAATTCAAATAAGATATTTGTAAAAAAGCACTTAATATAGTTTCTGACACATATTAGGCACTATTTAAATACTTATCTTCTACTCTCACCCCCATCCTCCTAGGTAATGACTCTTTCTGGACAAATACAGAAATAAGCATATCTTTTTAAGTCTCCTAACATGGATGTTCATGGATTCTTTCTCACCCACCAACTAGTCCCATCAAACCTATATGCTCCTATATTCCAAAAGCTAGGCAATCTTCCTACCCAAAATTTTCCATGACATCAACTACTTGTTTAGCCTGGATTTTGGATAGCTGGCCCCATTGTGGCATGACTACCTCCAGACTAAACAATAACAACATATATTGGTACAGAATTGTAAACTTTTCAGCATGATTTCAAAAATATTTCAGGTGATCCTCACCACAGCCTGATACAGTTCCACCCAAACCAATGCTAACCAATTCATGTTTTGGAAAGCTAGTTATTAAATATTTGCTAGTCAATTCAGCAGTCATGTTCAGTGCTTAATATATGCTAAAAACTATGCAAGAGGGAATATGACTTAGCCGCCCACCTCAAGGAGCTACGAGAGATCTGAGCTCTAGAAATAGTACCTTCTTTTCAGCTTTGATTTCTTTCGTGTTTGGACCAGTGGATTGGCCCTACAAGTGGGGATAAGTCCCTCTAAGAGTCAATATGACAGAAGAAAGTGTAAACGTTTTCCTCAGGTCAAATTTCCTTATGAAAAATCACCTATGGGAATGGAAAGGGAGCCCTTTTTCAATACTTGCCTTTCATCCCTTGGCAACTGCTACACACTGTGATCAGTGCTGTCCTCTCATGAGTTTCATCTTCAGAAGTAATCTGTAATCTAATCACTACCACAGTCTAGAGCCTCATACTGTTGTTGGGTGACCACAACCACCAACGCAGAAACACATCTCAAACATGTTCTCACATTCTGCATTCCTAGTCAGCCAAGCAGCTGATCTTTGAGTGAAATTACCATACATGTTGAGAAACATGATAAACAATGAGCTTTGGGACAGTATCATGTTGCCAAGCATATACTATTGCAATTATTTGAAAAAAAATGGCAAAGGGAGGGACTGAAGAGGATTCCATTCTTTCACTAAAACATAACATCTCCAAGGTTTCTTACTCTGGCTCCCTGCCCTCCCATTTCCTTTTCAAACTAAAGCCTGGGAGTGAAAGTGGTTTCAACAATAGCATTGCCAACCTCAAAATCAGCATATGCCTTGTGTAAAAAAGACAGATGGTACACTGTGATGTGGAAGCCCATAAAGAAGGTCTCCTCACTCACTTATTCCCAGTGTCCTATCCCTATGGCACCTCTTTTAAGGGCTCATCCCCCTCCCACTCTGGCCCCAGTTAATGAAATTCCTTCAGTTTAATAAACATTTAAGTACCTAGCACTTAGCACAGTGCCTAATACATAGTAGGTGTGGAATAAATGTTTATTGGTTGATTAATTGCCTACTAATTGTATGTCATTGTACCACAGTTGTAGATACAAAGATAAAACATTAGGAAATCCTTCCTTGCTCTCTGAGGGCTTAAACTCTACTGGGATGGGAGGGTAGAGAAAAAGAGATATAAGATAAGATGGGAGGAATAATGAGGAGGAAGAAGAGAGCAGGTAAAGTATTGTACGATAACATGAGGAATGAGAATACTCAGAGGAAGGAAATAAAGAATCCCTACAGAATAGCACATTCCTCATACTGAAGCCATTTTTTTAAAGAGAAAATTGTGTCAACTGTCATCAGAACTGCATGGACTCTGAAATCTCCTACAGGGGGACTTGGGAAGCTTATTTTTATATCCTTAATATTCTGCCCTTTCAGGGCCTCTCAGAGTTGTAGTTCACTCAGAATATGCCAGAAGATCAGACTCTTACTTTTACCCCTAGTCTTTTGCTTGCTACAAACTCTCCCTTTTGTACCTAGCTGTGCCCCTTCCCAGAAATGCTGTATTACTCCACCCTTTGTACTTTTTCCATATCAGTACTATCTATAACCATAAGGCTTGAGGTCAAAAGGCTATTATGCCATTGTCAACTCAACTCAACTGAAAACACATTTATTAATCACCTGCTACATTCATGTAAAGCTCTGAAGTCAACAAGCATTTATTAAACATCTAATGAGGGAGGCAGCTGGGTGGCTCAGTGGATTTAGAGCCAGGCCTAGAAATGGGAGGTCCTAGGTTCAAATCTAGCCTCAGACACGTCCCAGCTGTATGACCCTGGGCAAGTCACTTGACCCCCATTGCCTAACCTTTACCACTCTTCTGCCTTGGACCCAATATATAATATTGATTCCAAGAAGGAAGGTAAGGGTTTAAAAACAAAAACAAACAAACAAAATGTGTACCAGAGACTATGTTAGGCACTGGCGATACAAATACAGTTTGTATTCAGGATCCTTCCTACTCTTCTTTGTCTTCCTCTCTTCCCAGGATCTCCCTTCTGCTCCCCCCAACTCTTGGAGCCAAGCAGTCATCTCTTTTCCCCTTCCCAGTTGGATAGCCAAACGCTATCCATACCCCAAATAGAAAAAAATCAGGAGTTCCTGGGTCACCCCAACCCTTGGCATTCTTCCTTCTGGGCCTCAGACTCCCAAGCCCCAGAATTGTGGGGGGAAACTAGCTCATGACAACTTTAATGAAAATGGAGTCACTGACTGGAGAACCACTGGCCTTGCCATCTGCCCTGCTAATGCACTCTAAAGGTTGACGTGGTCTTATCCTCTTCTTTCTTGCTGAACTCTAAGGACCATGGGCCCTCTCCAGGTGCCTGTGTAACTGAACATACTACCTTATGTTATATCCCCCAATTAGAATGTGAATTCTGTCAGAGAAGGAACTGTTTTGCTTCTCCAGATACTTCCCCAGCTCTTAAAATAGTGCTTGGTTCCCAATAAGTGCTTAATAAATGCTTTTTCACTTATCCTTTTATTTATTTGTTTAAATATAAAGAGAAGACAATTCCTGACCTTAGAAGACAATTTTGATATTTATATAGAGGATGGAAGCTGAGAGAACAATTCATGGGGGGAAGGAGAAGGTATTGCAACAGTCCTGGCAACAGACTGTTAAGAGCCCAAACTAAGATAATGGCTAAGAGAGTGAAGAAGCCAGATTTAAAAGATATAGTGGAAGTAGAATAAACAAAAATTGGCCATTGATTAGATATAGTGAAGTTGAAGGAGAGAGAAGACTCCAAGAAGACACTGAGGCTGGGAAACTGGAATGAAGGCAGTGTCTTCAATAGGCATAGAAAATTTTGGAGGGGGAGCAGGTTATTGAGTCGTATTTGGGCATGTTGAATTTGAGATGCATTGGGGCAACTCTCTAGGGCCCTTATCGTGTATTATTTTGTTACGCTTATATATGAACATGTCTTTTCCCCTAACTAGACTATAAATGCCAGGCACTGAAGATGCCATGAGGCTCGACAGCAAAGGAGAAACAGCTGTATGCCCAAGGCTAAGGGGGAACACAACTGCCAATTATTCCCCAGGCTGGTCTTGGTTATGAGTGATTGGAAACTAGCCTGGGGTGTGGCTGAGTAGGGAACAGAGACAAGAGAGCTAGTGTTTGAGTAAGGAGCAAGTTTGGGGTGAGAGTAAGTATACATTGGGGAAAGTGTGGTAGTGATTCAAGGAGCAGAGAGAGAATGTGGAATGGGACAGTTATACAGAGGAGACAATCAGCACACTGTAATACGCCAGGGTGACCATGATTTGGTAATTGATAAGCATTGGCTGAGAGAGAAAATAAAGAGGGCTATGGTGTCACTATCTTGCTCCCTAAGGACTCCCTCTGAGTAAGTAAGGCCTGAAGGGGGACATTTGTGCTGGAGAATATTGAGAAGCAAGACTAAGTCAGTAGACTATGAAAGTCTTAGAAACCTAGGCAAAGGATGAAGAAAACAATAGGGAGCTATCATCGGTTCTGAAATAATGGTGAGAGTGTTCAAGATGAACTGGAACCTTCTGGCAAGTTGCACCAAATCCACATTTTCTAAAACTCACATTGGTTCCCTATTTCCTCCTCAGATTTTAACTTCTCATCCTCACCCGATTCTGTCTTTGGCTATTTTTACCCTCTTATTTCCAACTCCCCTGCTCACAACTTTTTTTTTTAATCACATGCCTCTTTCTGACCTTTGCCTATTCTTACTTTTTTCATATTTTTCAAAGCTGTCCCTCCTCCTTAGAACATTTTCCTACTCACTTCTATCAGGTGCCATCTCTCTCAGCTCTTAAAAAAATTCCTTTTTTTTTTTGTTAGAGGGGAAGCTCTGTTAAAGATACCAAAGAACTTCTGACTTGGATATAATCATAGCTGGTATCCTAATCTAATTCTGTAGGCTCTATTATAAAAACTGTGCCTTGAAGGATTATGACATATTAAGGATGGAAGAGAGGGAATGCTAATCAGTCATACATTTAGAGCTGATGAAGACCTTAGAGATCACCTAATTCAGCCCCCTCATTTACAGATAAGGAAACTGAGGCTGGAAGAAATTGGATTAATTGCTCAGGTATGAACAGCTAATAAGTATCAGAGATGGAATTTTAACCTAGATCTTCCTAACTCATAATCCATTACTTTCTCCATTAATCCATAATACCTAGAAATTACTATTATAACTACATGAATGGAATGACATTATAAAACAGGGGTATATCTTAGTACTTTAAGGGCCAAATAAACATATGTGGACTCGTTTTGTAATCTAACTGCCACTTAGACCATTATTTCTACAGGAAAACATTCTGAGTTTCAAGCAACTTACATATAGACTTGTGAAACACATTCCATTCATAAGCTGGAGACTATTTACCCAAAAATCTCTGCCATGTGGTATCTACCTAACAGGGATATTATTTAGTCATTTCAGTGGTGTCCAAAACACTCTGAGCCCATTTTCTTGGCAAAGATATTGGAATAGTTTGCCATATCCTTCTCCAGCTCATTTTATAGATGAGAAACTGAAGCAAACAAGGTCAAATGATTTGTCCAGTGTCTCAAAGAAACATAGTAAGGATTAAAAAGAAAATGAATATAAAATTTTGCAAACATTAATGAACTATATATAAAGTCAACTACCATTATGATCTTATCATTTCTTTGTTTATATTCCCTGATTCCAATGAAGAAATAGTCATTGTACTTGTGTAGAGGGGTTCAAGAAGTGATTCTCCAGCCTTCTTCTCCCCTATCTCCCTGCCCTACTTAGATGATCCTTGTCTTTGAAATGATCTCACTTCCTAATCTGGCATCTCATTCCTTAGTCAATTATCAGTTCCATATATATATATATATATATATATATATATATATATATAAAACTCTAAAGTTTGCATACATAGAGAATACAAAAAGGGTAGCAAGGGGTGCATAGTAGGTCAACAAAATCTACTTGAGACTCTTGCAGACAAAAAAAGCTGTAGTAAACTATAATTTGAATTGCAGCTTTGTCGGGATTGTGCTCAAAATAACCTGGAATCTTGATGAGAAAAAAGCCTTCCTGTGAGCCCCCTTACTGAACTCCAAGCATGGTGAGTAGGTAATCCATCAGAGCACTTAACCATGGGAGTCAGCCATGAGAATTATCAACAAGAATGAGAAAGGCCTGCTGACCTTGCTTCTAGCAAATGTGGACGATAAGCATTTTTTTCTGCAATAATCTGCAGAGAGTAAGTTGCTTGTATTTTCTCCATTGATAAGTAAGGGCTATGTACAAATTGGCTAGGCTTCCTACTAAAGGAGACTATGAAAGAGTTTGAGGAATGCATCGGAACTCTTCCATTATATGGGAAAACACAATTTTCTTTCATAATAATAATAGCTCTCAATTATATAATGATTTAGGAATTGAGTCTCATAATCATGAAAGAAAAGTATTATTGCTATCCCATCTTATAGATTAGAAGACTGAGAGTGGCATAATGATTTTCTCAGGGGAAGAGGCCAACTAGTAATTGTCACAGAAAAAAGACAGTGACTACTTGCTGAGGGATAATGAGACAGCTTTTTGTTGACCTAATAGAAAAAAATATCACATTCTGCCATCATCCTAGAGAATATATCTGGAATGTGATTGATAGTACATGTCTTTCCAGTATTCCCACAAGAATAATATTGGTTAAACTTGTCAGTACAGTGGAAAGGGCATCAAAGGACTTGATTCAAATCTCTTCTCAGACATTTACTACCTGTGTTAACTTGGGTAAAATATAACCTCTTGGGCATCAGTTTCCTCATCTGTGAAATGAAGGAGTTGGATTAGAAGGCATCTGAAGTTCCCTCTTGCTTTAGATTTATGATCCCACATGCCTTTCTTAAAAAAACAAACAAACAACCACAAAATAGTTGTTCCATTTGTACATTATTCCTCTGAATTGCCATCTGGTAACCATGTAAAGAAAAAAAAAAGTTAGTTGACATGATCTGTCCTTTTTTAAAAAGTAGATTTTTATTAGAATTTTCATTTTGTTGGTTTATTATAATTTTTTGTTTTTTCATTGCCTAGATTAACCTTTATATTCCTCCTCCTCCTTGAGAGCTAGTTTTGAAAACAAAGAATTTACATGACCTCCTCTTAATGAAGCCATGTTGGTCATTTGTGGTGTCTGAATCCTTTTATTGTTATCTGTAAGGAATTAAATGTAAAGGTTTGATTAACTATAGAAAATTCTAATATAGTACTGTGGTCACCAATTTAGAAATATTATAGCTCAAGTCAAATTGACTTTCAGTAGCTTTATTTACAAAGAGGTGGAAAGAGTAAAAGTAGAAAAATGTATAAGAGGGTAGTGTAAGAGGTCTAGCTTATCATCCTAAATGTTGCTCTGTCCCAGGCTTAACTCAGGGCTCATTTAGTCCTCAGTTGGAGGAATAGATGGTGAATTAAGCAATGATTCAACCCACAGGGCCTTCTCTTCCAAGAAGGGGAGGTCTCTCAGGAACTTATCTCTCCAGAAGCCAGGAAAGGATGGTCAGCTTTTCACTCACCCAAGCTGAAGATCCAAAGGGAGAAGAACAGTCTTACCAGAAGCCGTTCAAGAGCCAGAGTTCCAGGTTGAAGTTCCAATTGGTAGCACCAAGCCACAGTCCCAGTCCAAGATCCTCCAAGCCCCAGATTCAGGCCGAAGACCTCTGAGACAGGAAGTTCAGGGCTCTTTATAGTCCTTTTCCCAGGTCCCTTCCTCCACTTTACAGGATCCAGTTGCAGTCTTTAAATTTGCTTAGCACTGCCCAGGGGGTGGTCAGTAATCTCTGGGTTTTCAACCACTTTTAGTAAGTGGCTTGTGAACCTCCCCTACTTAGTGTTAAGTAGGGGTGTTTTCAGTTTTTGTGGATTAATTAAAAAATAGGCAAGGGGAGAGTTAATCCTATCTTCACATCTTCACCAATCATTTCTTTAATAATACACTCTGGAGTTTTGTCAGGATTGAAGATCAAGTTCCCTGACCCATAACTTTCATGATCTATTCTTTAAAAAAAAATTAAAATTGGATAGCATTTGCCCTTCTCCAATCCCCTAGGTTATCATTTCTGTTTTAAGATCTTCTAGATATCCCTGACAATGACTCAGCAATCATTTCTACCAGTTCTTTCCATTTCAAAGGTTGTGATTCATCTGGACCAACTAGCTTGAACACCTTAGAGGCAACTAGCTTCTCCTTTACTCACTCCCTATTTATTAGAGATAAAACTCTCAATGAGCATTCCCCTCCCCCTGCCCTTCTTTTATAGTCCTTGGCAGAGAAAACAAGGAAAATAATGATTGAGCAGTTCTACCTTCTATCTACAGTCTGTCACTGCATCCTTGCTAGGCAACAGTTACCACAAAGACCTTGGCACAGAGAGTGTGCTAGTTGAGGACTAAAGGCTTAAGAAGAGAACAGTGAATTTGGAAATGAAGAGTTGTTTAATGAAATAGCCTTCTAACAATGGGATTTCAAGTTCTGGACTGGTTTAAAACCTAAGAATGATATACTCTGAACCAGGAATGGAGTTCATTTAAGTAGGACTAGTAAATATCTATGTGTCTGTCTGTCTATCAAGAAAGCTTAAGCTGGAAAAGGAAAAGAAAAGAGGGAAAAGCTACCTATATTATATCTACCAAATGTGAAATTAGAATCTGTTACCCTAAAAAACTATGATTCCCAGAACACCACTCACTTCCTGTAGTTATATGCTGACATAGACAGTATAAATTGGGTGGAGTTCCAGGTCTAGCTCTCTTTCCTTCCTGTCAATGGTTTTGGTGGAGCAGGGATTTTTGAGCAGGTTGATTAATTTAGTCACATGGTTCTATTTTGTCAGATAATAAACTTTATAAAAATAATACTTGAAGTATTGGACATTAATTTAACTCTTACACAAGTCAGATGACACAGAATATGTACTTGGTAAAGCATGTGACAAAAATCAGTAGAGAAGTAATTCACAGGAAACAATGTTTGTGAAAGGTAGTAATAAAGCCCATGTCTTTAGATTGCTTATATACAAGTATACAAATTAAAAGTAATAAACAATATGAAATAGTAATCCTAATGTAAGTAGACAAATTCTACCTCATCTGGAGCACTAAGACTTAGTGGACAATAATGGTTGATCAGTATAATAATAGTAATAGCATTTATGTAAAGCTAGTAGGTCCCTTTTAAGTATTCAAGTCATTTTATAAATGAGGAAACTAAGACTGAAAAGTTAAGTGACTTGTCCAGTAAGCATAGAAAGCAGGCTTCAAACCCAGTCATCTTGATTCAGTCCATTGATCTCTTTCAGGTATGACAAACTACACTAATTTTATTTCTTTTTTGACAGTTCCACAACTGGTAAGTCAAGGGAATGCCATAATCAATTAGTCAATCAATATTTATTAAATATCCATTATGTGCCAAACACTATGCTAAGTGCCAGAGACTAAATATAACTGATTGCAGGATTCCTTTAATAGTCTCTAATGCTATCCTTTAGACAAATTAAAGAGATGTGAGCCAGCTAGCACTCAAACAGATTCAGATCTAGTTAAATTACTTGATATAGAAGAGATTAATGGATCAATGTCAATTTGGAATTGGTCTCTTGTGGAGCACCTTTTGATCATTTCTTGGCCCTACATTATTCAAAATTTTTATCAATAACTTGGATAAAGGAATACATGGCATGCTTTTCAAATTTATAGATGATACAAAATGTGAAGGGATAATGAATATTTTAGAAAAAAAAAGAATTGGGGAAAAAATCTCAATAGGTTATGAAAGGGTTAATTTTCATAATAATCAAAATTTAATAGAGAAAAGCAATGATTCTATTCACTAGCTAAAAAACTTAACTATCCAAGTATAGAATGGAGGTGTGTATACAGATAAACAACATGAACTATAGTTGATGTGAAAAAAATCTGGGGAGTTGAGTGGATTCCAGGCTTAATGAGCCAACTGTGCAGCATGTAAGCCATTTTGCACTAATAGAGGTAAAGCATCCAGAAAGATGTAGAGGATAGTCCCACTGCATGGTGTCCCACGAGGAGACCTGTTGACATAGATTTATTTTAGAAGATGTAAAAGACTTGGGTGTCTGATGCTATAGGAAAAGATGAGGCAACCAAGCTGATTGGCTCTAGCTTCATTGCCCTTTTAAGTAGAACTATTAGTTGGACTATTATTTCAATGACATTTTCCCATTTTGATAGAGACTGTTTTAAAACTGTCCATGTGTACCCAGGGACCTTGGTTCTTTCCATTCTTAGCTGCCTCTAGTACTGTCAGCTCCCAGCCAATGCTGTCTTCAATGGGATGAATCACTCCATAAAAGAGCCAAGGCTCCTGCTTCTTCTTTGGCTACTTGTTGACTGGTATATCCAGTTCCAAGTGCTATGACATTGTAGAAATGCTTAATATGTCTGGGATCCAGACATGCTATTTTGGAGACTGACTCTTGCTTTGGTCCTGTTATTGTGTTTAAAGATTAGGCTTATAAAAACACTAAGGGAGTATGTCTGCTAGTTTCCAGGTTTCATTTCTAGGATTACTTTCCAGGTTCAGATGCATACAAATGTGGGTTTCCCCCTAATCCTGGGGGAAAGCTAAAGGGACATTAAATTATATCTGGAGGTCATCAGGGGTAATAGTCATCTCTTCAGCTGGGATGGTAACATCAAGTGAAGATGCTGAGTCTCAGAAATCATGTGCTTGAATCCTTCTGCATTATTAGATTTGAATTTTAATTATGCTAGCCAGTTGAGTTGGGCAGCTCAGTTAGTTTGCATCCTAATGAGCTAATGAGGTCAAAACTTCTCCAAACAGGCAGGATAATGTGACAAAAGGAAGCAATTGGGTGAAGAAAGAAGAAGAGATAGATAGATAGATAGATAGATAGATAGATAGATAGATAGATAGATAGATAGATGGAGATGGAATAATAACAAAAATAGCTTATCTGTATACAATGTTTTTTTATTACATAAGAGGTTTACATGTATGATCTCATTTGATTGTGGCCACAATGTTATAAGTTAATTGCCACAGATATTATTAAAGAGGCAGTGTGATACAGTGAAAAGAATACTGGGTCCAGAGTCAAAGGACCTGGGTTCAAATCACAATTGAACTCCCTACTGCTTATGTGAGCTAGGGCAAGTCCTTTAGACTCTTGTTACAAATAATAATTAATCTGGAGGTTTATTATCAGATTCATAGGCATTTATTAGTAAAGAGAGAGAACTATATAGATATAGATATATAGATATATGAGAGAGAGAAAGAGAATGAGAGAGAGAGATCTTTAGGAACAGATCTGATTCTCCATTTAGGTGGTTCAGGTCAAGGCTTGCTTACCAGAGATGGTCAGATAAGATAAAGAAAAGCTCAGAGAAAAATGACAGTCCAGAGACAGGTACCAAAACAAAGAGAGAGACTCCACTTCCCCTCCCCCACCTCTCTTCTCAAATCCTGTCCCTCTTCCTCCCTTTCCTGGCCCAATGGCTTTCAAATGTCACACCGTCTGCCCTTCCATAGTGATGTTGTATGGGCTCTGCCAGGATAACAGGGACCCAGGCATCTGACAGTCAGACATGCAATGTGACTCTGTGATTCCCATGTCCTGCCATTAGGGTATGTGGGATTCAAGTCCCCTAAATAATTTACTTCACACACTCCAGACCTCAGATTCTATGTCTATAAAGTGAGGAGGTTGAACTAGATGACCTCTAAAACCCTTTCCACCACTAAATCTATGGCCTTATGGTTTCTATTTTACAGATGTGGAAACTGAGGCATGGTGTTACATGACTTTTCCATCACACAGAAGAGCTAGGACTCCAAATTTGAAAGTTCTGATAGATAGAGGGGGAAAAAAAAATTTTTTTTGACTCAGCCCAATCCCAGTTTAGGATGAAAAGGTTTGGCAAGTATTCATGCTGGATATGCCATAGACACCATACAGCTATGATAGGTCAAAGAAGAGTAATAGACTTTGAATCAAAAGATTTGAATTTTTAATTGCCTTTAATACTTATTATCTTCTATGACCTTAACTGAATTACTGAATCTCTCTGGACCTTAGGATCCTCTATGTAAAAATCAAGCATAAAAAGTTCATTGATTAAGAACTAGGAGGGAAATTAGAAGTCAGCTTGTCAACCCTCTCATTTTAAAGATGAGGAAACTGAAACTTCTGGAGATTAAAAGTGACTTAATTAGCATCACACAGCTGGCTATCAGAGATAGATTCTGAACCTAGGTCTTCTTGACTCCAACCCCAATTCCCTATCCAGTATTCTGCTATGATGGGATGGATGGAAACAATGCAATATAGTGAATAAATACTGGCTCTAAAGTCAGAGGGCCTCACATCCAATCCCACCTCTGAAATTTACTGTTGGTATGGTCTTGGGTAAATCACTGAACTTTCCTAAACCTCAGTTTCTACATCTATAAAATGGGGTTTCATTGGATTCAACAGTCTCTGAGGTCCTTTGCATTTATGAGCCTCTGATCCTGAAACTGGGAGAATGTGGTGAGGAATGTGTAAATCCAATTTCTAACTAGACAAGATAACTGAAGCTGTCGTTCTATATAGATGGTATATCAAGATGAATCTCATTTGTGTAGAAAGGCATGACATAGGAGACACCTAGGTGGCTCAGTGGACTGATCACCTGCAGACCAGAGGTCCTGGTTTTAAATATGGCCTCAGATACTTCCTAGCTGTATGGCCCTGGGCAAGTCACTTAACCCCCATTGCCTAGCCCTTGCCACTCTCCTGCCTTGGGACCAATACACAGTATTGATTCTAAGAGAGAAGGAAGAATTAAAAAAAAAAGTCATGAATATTATCATCACTAGGGCACTATTATCATCAAACAGGAGACTAGTTTCTATATAATTCTACATGAGGCACACAAAAATATGCTTAGGGAATGTTTCTAAACTGAAGTTTTTAAGACATCTACAGCATAAGATTTAGAAGATTTCAGTGAAAAAAGGTGCTCCCAATTGCCAACTACATGATTCCGGTTCCTGTACAGGTAAAAGAAATGAACAGAAAGGTCATGATTTAATTAGGGTGTGAACATCTTAGGCAGTCTGGTTTATAACTTACAGTCTTACAGAATTGCTTAAGGCTCAGAAAAGTTATGTGTTGCCAGCTGACGCACAGCTCGTACTCTAAATGTCAGAGGCAGAATTTGGTCCCTAAATCTGGGTTCTTGACTATTCATTACACCATTTGGCCTTTCCAGTATTGGACTATGCCCTAGAATAGCACCCCTTCATCAATCCTCCCCCATCTTCTCTGCAACGTGTTTCTGGAGTTATTTAATCTGGTTGGAATCTGCAGCACCCCTCTCCCAGTTTATTGGTAGTTATAGAGAGAATACAGGGCTGAAGTTTATCCTAGAGCCCCAGGGCTCCTCAAACCTGGGCGTAGTCCTCAGGGAACCCCCATCCTCTAGGAGAGAAAGTCAAGTGAAACCGCCGCCGCACCAGCAGCGCTCATCCGCACCCAGACGACTTCAACATTTCCTAATTAGGCTACGTTCGATCTTTTCTGGGTGCGCTGGTGCTGGACGCGATACTGGAGCGTAATCACAACTGATATTATTCACTACCCAGGAATGTGCAGCTGAAGCCCCTCCGCTGCCCAGCTCCTGCTGAGAACAATCGTGCAGCTGACAAGTGGGCGGAGTTTTGCATTCCCCAGCTAGGTCAGACTCTTACATCCTTTGTTTTTCGATGACTAAAGGGACGGCTACGGATCCAGGTATCCACAGCGGAGAAATAAACACGTTGTGAATTTTACTGGGAGGAAAAGGAGGGAGTTGAGCGGTATGGGGGCGGGGGGGGGGGGAGGGCGAGGGGGAGATTCTTTGATGTTCATTTAAACGGATACAGCTATTGGCCTACTTGCTTTCTCTCTCTCTCTCTCTCTCTCTCTCTCTCTCTCTCTCTCTCTCTCTCTCTCTCTCTCTCTCTCTCTCTCTCTCTCTCTCTCTCTCTCTCTCTCTCTCTCTCTCTCCCTCTTCTTCCTCCTCCTTCTTCTTTCCCTCTCTCCCTTCCTCCTTCTGTCCCTCCCTCTGTCTCTTTCTCTCCTTCCCTCTCTTGATCCCTCTGTCTCTCTCTCAACCCTTACCTTCCGTCTTAGAATCAATCAGTTCCAAGGCAGAAGAGCAGTTAAGGGGTAGGCAATGGGGTTAAATGACTTGCTTTTCTGGGTCCAAATTTGAATCCAGGACCTCCCCTCTCCAGGTCTCGTTCGGTATCCACAGAGTCCCCTGGGTGCCTTCACAGCCTGTTTGAAGATATTCAGAACTGATACTGAACATAGGAAACCCAAATTTTGAGGATACACAGACTGACCACAGAAAGGAGAGTCAAATCCTATCAGAGTGTCCAATGGTTAGAGCACAAGGCATGTCGAGAGGAAGGACTAATTTCAAATTCGACTTCAGACAGCTTTGTGACTCTGGGCAAGTCACTTCAGCTATGTCTTCATAGGGTTATACAATGGGAATAAAAATAGCACCCATCTCCCCATGTGGTTGTAAATGTCCAAATGAGATAATATTAGTGAAGTGCTTAGCACAATGCAGTGTAATAGATACCTATTTCCTTGCTTCTTCCTTCCTTTCTTAGAACACAGCAAGTATTTTGCTCATTGTGTTCTGTTCAATTCAATCCAATAAACATACCTTTATCATTTATTCGATTCAAACTAGGAAAGCTAGAAAGTTTAGGTGGGACCACAATGCCTGACTCATAGAATTAAAATCTGTGATATGACCAATTGAAAATAATTATCTTTCAGTACTTCAAGGGTCTCAACACATATGCTTATAAAGCAAAAATCAATCAAACGTGCTTAGCATAGTGGGTAGAAAACTGACCTTGGAATCAAGCATAAAACAAAGGTTTCAAACCAAAGCAAATAATGGTGCTACTAACAAAGAATGAAAGCAGAAGTTGAAGACTTAGGGGAATGATGAGGTACATGCTACAGGTCACTCCTCTCCACTCTACTTTTCAGCCTGTTCAATGAATTCTACTATAGTTCTGCCTTTGCAGAAGCTTCCCCATCCTGAAATGTCTTCTGTGTTCACCCCTGCCTCTGAAAAACTAAGCTTCCTTTAAAGCTCAGCCTTATCTCCAATGGAAAGCCTTTCCTTATCCCAGCTGTTAGTTCCTTCTCTTTCTCCTCCTCAAATTATAATGTATTTCCTCACCATAATAATATTTAATTTTTTATAAATGATATCTTCCAGTACAAAATAAGCATCTTGAGGGCAGGGATTATTTTTCACTTTGTTTTTTGTTTTTAATTTCTGGCACTTTGCCCCAGTGCCCTGAACATAGAAAGTGTTTAATAAATGTTTAATGGATCTGTTCAGAAATGCAGGACTTGGGCATTTCCAGTGTCAAGAGTAGTTTGACAAACATAGAAAAGTGAAATGCATTCACTTCATTCAGTATCATAGAAACCCAGAAATTTAGAGTTGGTTCTTAGTAGACATCTAGTACAGTCCCCAAAGGGACCACTACAGTATGTACAACAAATGTTCTTTCACCTATTGTTTGAAGACCTCCAATGACCCATTATTTCCAGAGGGAGGCCATTATTCTTTGGGACAGTTCTAATTGTTAGCAAGGTTTCCCCCACCCCCTTCAAGTCTATAATAGCATCCATCCCAGTTCATTGCTCCTGGTATTGCCGTCTGAAGTCAACCAGAAGTTTAATCATGAATCAATGAAGAATATATTGCAATAATAATGTATAACCCAGATTGACTTGCTTGCCAGCTCTGGGAGAAATAAGGGAGACAATTTGGATCATATAATGTCAGGAAACTCATGTGGAAATTTGCTATTACATGTAATTGGTAAAATAAAATATCTTTATAATAAAAAATATTTAAAGATGCATTGCAAGAAATTTTTACTCACCAGTGGTAATCAGAGACAAGTGTGCGAGACTTTTTCTCAGTGACTGAGCATTTCCTATACCCATTTACTCAGAAGCATAATGGCATAGGTATTCACTTCTCCAACCCTACCTTACTACCGCACAGTTCTCCAGTCCATGTCCTAATATCCCTGTGTTCTGTTGGACTGCTCTTTGTGTTTGGGGCAGCATAGATAAATGAAATAAAATGCTTAATTTTCATCATTAAATATCATGTGTTGTCTCTGGTCAAATCACAAGACTTAAAAATAAAAATTCTATTTCAAGATATATTAAGAAATGTGCTTTGTTTGTTTTGTTTTTTCATAAGGGTTGTATAGTCCTGATACTTCTAATTTCAACCTTCAGTCTTCATAAGGGATATGAACATTAATTTTTGTAATAAAGTTAATTCATTTGAATATTTTTTCTTTTTTTTTTCTTTTTTTCCAATTTAAACATTATTTTATTTGGTCATTTTCAAACAATATTCCTTGGAAACAATGAATATTTTTAAACGTTTAAATTCTAAGATCCAAGTCATAGAAAGTATGTTAAAGGCAAAGTAAATTTATGCTCAAGTCAAATAAATAATCAGGTCTCCTCCTACTGCTTTCCAAATCACTAATGATTTGCCAAGGAGGTTGGTGACTTTTAAAAGATGAACAAACAACTTCTTAGTGTTCACCATTGAACAAGATTTTAAAAGGGCTGAGGGACGCCATGCCCCTCCCTTACATTTACTCAAGCCTAGGTTATATTAAAAATGGGATGAGGAAATGACCAGTTTGTTTCTCCCACTTGGCTCCAACTCATACATTCTCAATCATGAAATAAGAGAACAGAAAAGGACTTGTGGGCCAGTGCTTTATTTAGAAAGAAAGAGACAGAGACAGAGACACAAAGAGACAAAGAACTACTGAGAATAACTTCTCAGAGGACAAGAGAATATTCTTTTCAAACAGAAATTAAAAAATAAACATACATCATAATAGAGAAAGAAGGCATCTATCTGGGTCTTAAAAGAAGGAGAATAGAAGATCCAGAGGACAGGAATTCTATAATGCTTTTCTCCTTCAATAACCTTTCCTTTGGGATTTTTAGATGTCTTTGTTTAAAGCTTTCTCTTGCCTTTTCCCCTTGATTCTCTCTTTCCAAATTCTGAACAACACTGATTTTTTAAAAAGAATTTTCATTGACATCTTTTTATATTTTGACATTGCCTAGATTTCTCCTTATATTCTTTTTCTTCCCTCCAAGAGAATCAAGTCAATAAGTAATTAAGTATGCTAAGTGCTAGGGATGCAAAGAAAGACTAAACTTGAGTCTCTGCCTGCAAGGAGCTTACAATCTACTTAAAGGAGACAACATGAAAATGATTCTATGCAAATAAGATATATTAGATAATTTGGAGATAATCTCAAAGGGAAGTCATTGGCATTAAGGAGGTTTGGGAAAGACTTTTTAGAGAAGATGGAATTTTAGCTGAAAGCCATCAAAGGAAGTCATCCCTTAGAGCAAAGATGTGTAAAAAATAATAGGAAAACTAAGAATATAAAAAATAATATTGTAAAATATTCAGAGGAAAAATCTGAATAAGAGAAAAATTCAACAGTCACTTGATATATGGAGGGGGAAAATCTAATGTTATAAGCACTGTTTCACACTATTAATAAGCTTTACCTTTAGAAAAGAACAGGACCCAGAATAATATGTCTTTTTGAGGCCAACTCATTCCTTAAAATTTCACAAACTTTTGCTTCATTGTTTGGCTGCATTTTTGTTGTTTCCATTAACATTGTTGTAGTCATTGAACCTGTTGTTTTCCTGGATCTGCTTTTTTCACTTTATATCAGTTCCTGTAAGTTTTTCCATGCCTTTCTTAATTCATTATGTTTGTTGTTTTTGACAGCACAAAAATATTCCATTGCCTTCAACAATTTAGTTAGCCATTCCTGATGCATGATGGGTCAACACTGAATTTTTAAGAGCAAGCTGGAATATTGACACATCAGAATTCAGAAAAGAGTTCTTTTTCTCTTAATCCTAATATTTTATCCATAGAAGGTAGTATTTGTTTTTTGTTTTTTCTTTCTGGCACCTGACTTTCTTCAAACCTCATTGAGAGTGTATAAAAAGACAGACTTCTTGCCTTAGTTCTTTGGGCTATTCTAGACTTCAAGTCAAAAGATTGGGGTTTGAACTCTCTCTCTTTAGCTGTGTGACCTTCAAAAAAGTCACTTAACAAATCTGTAGTTCAGTCTCTCACATGTGAAACAGAGGCAAGAATATTTACCTCCACTGACTTATCATGTTACTTGCTAACTATAGAGCTTATATAAAGATAATTTGTTATATTTGTAATTGTTTTGTCTCAATCCAGATCCATGGATGTTTTAGGGAAGGGATTTGTGGATAGATTGAATAGGGTCCAGGAACCCGGATGGAAAAAAAATATACATATACATATATATATATATATATATATATATATATATATTCATTTGTTATTTTCATTAAATTTGGCATTTCCTTTAATTACTTCAAAAGACTCTTCGAAGGAGGTATTAAATTTCACTGGACTTCCATAAGGGTCCTTAATATCAAAAAAGAACCCCTGCTACAGATTATTCCCATATTTCTTCCTTTTTCTCTTGTTCTTGTAACTACTACTTCCTTGTTCCTACTTTGAACTTTCTTCTGTATTACCCCCTAAGCCTTATTGGTGTTTTCCTATGCTAATAGAGGCCATCAAAAATTCTTGTATGTGCTGCTTGACCAATATTGCATGAGAAAGGGTAAGAGAAGGAAAAAAGAAAAAGCAACCAACTCACCCAGTAACCAAAATATTTTGCAATCTATTCAGCTGATATTTCTGTGTCAAAGGATGTTGACTTTATACTGAGAGCCCAATGGACCAAGATGCTCCTGTGTGATTCAGACTGTCCCACTGGCAGGATGCCAACAGACCTGGGATACAAAGGTCACTCTTTCCCCTTGATCTTGGGGGATTCCACCCAGGATATCCTCCTTGAGCCACAGGAATCACTGGGCTTCTGTGTCTTTGATGGTAGAAGAGTTTACAGCAGTGCTTCAATCAGGGCCCAGGAAATCAACTTTTTGGAAAGTTATTAGCACAGACACATTCCTTTTCTGGGTTATACTTCAATGCAAATCAAGATAAACCCAGGGCAAACAGATTATTGAAGAGAGAAGAAAATTTTGATACCACCTTGCCTAACTTTCTTATTTTGAAAATGATCAAATCAAGGTTTAGAGATGAGTTTTCCTTGTTACCACAAAGCTAGTTAGAGGCATAGTTGGAACTAGAATTATAGAATCCAAATTAGGATACTAATTACAAAGGGCAATTGAGTCTTTGTCCCAGGGAAAAAGTTGTTTCTATCTTTAAAAAAATTCAGCCAAAATATTTGGGAATGCTGTGGGGAAGATAAAAGATTCTGGTTAATTGAATTTTCTGGTTGATTAAGGAATAAGCAGAAAATTTTTTGCTTCAGTATTGTTGTAAGGAAAGTGTTGACATTTGCAGAAAAGTGGCATGAGACCAGTAGGAAGATTCTAAAACTTTGAGAAGGGTGTAGGCTGAGACTAAGACAGTTAGTTGCCTATCTGTAGAATCTCTGGAGGTGTCAGCTGCAGATTTCTTGGTGACTATCTTTCCTGATTCCTTATTGCTGTATTTCATCAAGATAGTTCCTGGTGATCCAGCTACAGAGACTGTTAGATCAAGTCTGGATCCTTTTGGATTTAAGATCTTCCCTGGCCTTAGCTAAGCCTTACACAGATCCTTTCCTTAACTTTAACAAAGTGGGGTATAGTTGAGGGATTTAGTTAAGATAAGGAACTATTGATTTAGGTTAGAGAGAAGTAGAGTAGGAAGGTCTGTAAGAAGAAATTCCTGTGAAGGGATTATTAGATCTGGTGGGGATAGATAGATTAAAATTAGTTCAGATAATCCCAAATCCCTTTTTCATCTTTCCCTTATTTATTAAACCCAAAATGTCCTGTGATTACATATTGTCTGTATTTATTAACTCAGGGTCTGGCTCTGCCTGCCCTGAGCTGGTCTACCCTTCCCATACCAGATTACTGGCCCCAAAATACCATTCCCTGAACCTACAATTATCCCAAATAGTTATATAAGTGTAGAAATAGTTATATCAGTATTCATTCATTGCAAGCACATTTCCATGATTAGTCCATCTAAGTCTGGTTGCTGAGCATAGATTTTGTAGTGCTTAAGGACCGCCCTTCTCAACAGAAGCAGCAAAGGGACAGGGAAGAGTTGGACAGACCCTGTATAAATAAAAGCTCTTCCTACCTGTGTGCCCTCAGACAAATCATTTGCCTTCTCCAATTTTTGCTTCCTCATGGATAAGATAGCTTACTTTACTCTCGAGTCCCTTCTAACCCCAAATCTGTGATGCTATAACTAATTGGAGTTTAAATCAGAGGACCCAGCACCTTTGCATAGACTAGGAGATGCTTAAGAGATGTTTGTTGGATTGAAATGAATTGGATTTGAATCCCATCTCTAGTATGTTGCTTCCGAAGGTCTTTTTTCCAGCTCAGTATCTATGAATAACGAACATGCTAAGTAGGGAAGTGGCCCAGGTGTTAAGAACACTGGCTCTGGATCAGGAAGACCCCAGATCAAACCTCTCATAGCACTTACCAATTCTATGATCCTGGGCAAGTCACTTAATATCTTTTAGCCTCAGTTTCTTTACCTGCAATCTGTAATAATAATAGGAGTTATCTCACAGAGACACTGTCAGGATCAAATTCAACAATATACTGACAGTGCTTTGCAAACCTTAAAGCACCATGTAAATGCTGCAATTTTATTATGATGATTGTACTAGCTTGTGAGTTATAAGCAAGTGACTTCACTTATCTGGGCCTTAGCTTTCTCAGTAAAATTAAGATGGACTAGACAAATTTTAATTTAGTTTTAAAACTTTAAATCTTATGATGCTAGGATAGCTTTCAAGAAGAAAATATGGGAGATGAAGCTGTATTTATATTCCTATATTTTTTGTACTGTATTTCTCCTTTAGAGTATGGAAAAGAGTAGGTTTTTGGGAAAAGGACTAAATTATCCATATAATTGCTTTGAACCTCCATTTTACTGGCAGGAAAGTAGCTTATAGAAGAATTAGCAAGTAAATGAACAAAGGTAAAACAAATATAAAGGGCTTATTTTTTTGACAGCTTGTTTCTATGCTTCATAAAATTACTGTGGAATAGTTAGCATATCAGTGAATAACAGACAACTCTTCCTTTTCAAAATAGTTTAACACTAAACATCATTTTGCCATTTGTTCTGTGTAAAGCGATCCTGCAGGATCTTGAGCTTTGTCTTCAACCCAAAAGCTATGGAGCTCAAAGATTTTCTAAAAGCAGAGAACTGCTAATAGTTTAATGATAATGACCAAGAAAGTATGCCAGGTTTCAGGACTATTTCTATAAGGCTTTTTAGCAGAATTGCTCACATTTGGGTAGAATAGTAGTTTGCTACTTTTTTATGTAAAGATAGAGCTACTCTTCCAGCTGGTTGTGGGATTTATAGTAGGTATTACACTGAGGACTGGTATGTTTGTTTGTAAATTGTAATATATGTATTGTACTGTATTCATGTTAGGGTAGTTGTATTACAGTTTTGTATTACTGTTTAAGGAAGGTGCAATGACTATAAATGGTAGAGTGTATCCTGACATCTCTGTGCCAGGTTTTGATAATGCTAAATGATTAGCACCTTTTCAATTTGGGAATACAGGGTCCAATATGTTGAAGGGGTAGGGATCAATATTGGCTAAATGTTAAGAAGGCATCTAGTAGAGTATGGAAAAGACACTTTAGATAGGTGAAAGATGAGATTTTTCTCTAGGCTTTTACTCCAAATATTCCAGTGGGAAGGCTTCCATTAGGTATAGCTAACTGGTTTGGGCTATTCTTTTTTTTTTTAATGATTTTGAAGATATAGAAACTATCGAACAATAAAGAGGGAATCAGCACAAAGCATAGATGAGCTTTTGACTCATGACTAATTAGGTGTCAGAGGACCTGGGTTCAAATCCCAGCTTGGGCAATTTATTTAATAGCAGCTAGGTGGCACAGTAGATAAAGGGCTAGGACTGGAGTCAGCAAGAGCTGAGTTCAAATTCAGCCTCCCTCAGATACATAATAGACATGCGATTAGACAAGACACTTCAATTTGTTTGCCTCCGTTTCCTTATATGTCAAATGGACTGGAAAAGGAAATGGCACACTACTCCAGGATCTTTGCTAAGAAAACCCAAATGGAGTCACAAAGAGTCAGACTTAACTGAATAAAAATTTATTTAACCTTTTTTAAGGCTCAGTTTTCTCATCTGCAAGATGAGGGACTGGAACTAGATGAACTCTAAGATCCCTTCTAGCTCTAAATCTAAAACCTAAATATAACTTTGATTCATCATTTTCTTCTCATTATTTCCCCTAATTCATTTATTACTTTTTAGGTGATGAAATTAAAATCAAAAGTATTTTTATATCCAAAACTTTTTTTTCCTCTAGACAAATAAATTGAGATTTTTGTCTTTTAGCATTTTTACCAAAATACCCACCACCACCACAGTTTTTTTTTTCTTCTGGGATTTGGGGGTAATAGGGACAAAAAAAATGGGTCTGTTTCTTGTTAGGCATGCTGTTTCTTGCCTCCCTCCTAAGTGAATTGCATTAACTCAGAGAAGTTCCCAGAAAGAAGCTGTTTTCTCAGCTTTCTCATCTTCCCTCATTTTCAGAGGAATTATGCAAGTCGGAGGTCAAATATGTAAGGGTAGGGTGACTGAATAAATCAATCAAGTCACTTCACTCTATCCCACTTAAAGTAAGTGATAAGATGCCCAGTTATTTAATTTCAGTCATGGACTTAATGTGAAGTAAGTACACAGAGTCTTTGAAACTAGAGTCACTTTGTGCAAGAATAATGTACAGAAAGGCTGAAGAAACTCACTCCCACCATAGGAGTCATCCTTAAATTATCACGTGATTTGAGAAGGTAGTCTCTCCAGAAATTGGAATGAATGTGGATGACCAGCTACATCTTCAAAAGGATGGACGGGTAGATGGAGGGGTAGGTGGAAAGAAGACAGGTTTATGTGCCAGCCTTAGTTTATATCTTCTCATCATCATCACAGATGACCTTGTGAGCTTTTTTTTTTTAATCCTTACTTTCTATCTTAGAATCAATTCTGTGTACTGGTATGGGAATGGTAAGGGCTAGGCAATGGAGGTTAAGTGATTTGCCCAGGATCATATAGCTAGGAAGTATCTAAGGTCACATTTGAACCTAGAACCTCCTCATTTTTAAAATGAGGAGCAAAAGGAAATAGCAAACCACTGTCTCTACACACGGAATCACAAAGCTAACACAACCTTGTGAGCTTTTAAGGACCTGTAGGATTTTGAACTTGCCATCTTCTCATCAATGTTGTAGCAACATCCCCAAATCAGCCACCAATTGTGTCTTCATTGGGAATTTGGGACAATTAGGACATAGATTCATATTTCTACAAAAAAATACAATATTTGTAAAGATTAAAAATTTAGGGGAGACTGAGGCAGGTAGAAATTATTCTCTCTGCAAGGAGTATTATATTTTTTAGAGGTTTATTAAGGATTAAGGATTAAAGAAAATACAGGATAAGGAAAATGTGCCTAGGCCAAAGGCCTAGACAAGACCTCACCTATATTATGGAAAGAGCTACATCTGCTCCAAAACGGAAGTCCAAAAAGGGAGCAAAAACCTTTTCCACCAGCTTAAATCCTTCCTCGATCTCAGCCCACCTTAGAATTCCCGTGAGATTACAAAGCATTTTGGGGAAGTGGAGCAAGGGCTTGTGGGGATTGAAGTCCAGAGTTCAAATCTCAATTTTACATTCCCCCCCATTTGATCCTCTGGGAAGAAGTCCTTCCCCAAAGGATCATAAAAACATAATCAATTTAAAGATTACAATAATTTGAGGATAAGAGAAAAAAAAGAACAAAACCAATAATTACTGGACGCATTGACAGAAAGCCAGTTAGGGGGCAGTCTTTTGGTATGAAAGTATACATACAAATAAATGTTCAATCAACCATACCCAAAGTTCAATTTTGTGCAACTTGTGGTCTGGAGGCTTCTTCATGGTGGCTTCTCCAACAGTTCAATTCTGGATTCAGAGAGGTAGCATCTTCTTTACCTAAAATTCTTCTCAAAAGGAATTTAAACTTTGCAATTTAAATAATGATATTTTTTACATTCCCCCCGTTAAGATTGTGATTGACAAAACAGGATCACTTAGGGATGCATGGCTGAGCTATGAGGTATATGAATCAATTGGTAAGAGATATTAAAAAGACATCAGAAAAATTGAAATAAAAAAGAAAAGTTTCTGAATGAAAATATAGACTATCAAAGTCTTATGTGTAAAAATTCCAAGTAAAAGAAAAATAAATTTATAACAGGTCCTTCAATCAGGGCCCAATCAAAATGATCAAAGCAATGATGCATTTACCCAGTCAGTAGCCAGGACTACAGAAAGGTACCGCACTATGAGAGGCAGAAAAGGAAGGGACCAGATCATAGAAGCCAAGTAGGAGCCAAGTTTTGGGGATCCTCGTCTGTGAGTATCTTCAGAGTAAGTGTGGACACAAGGAGAGCCTATGTCTAGCAATGATAAACACAGTAACCTCAAGTCTTCACACTAGGTTCAAGACCTTTGTATTGGCCTACAAGTGCATCAATCCATCCTTGAATGGCTTTTCTTTGGCTCTGTGCAAGGGCTCTTGTGTGTATATCTTGTCCTGGAATTAGACAGAATCATTAAGCAAAGTCCCATAATTTATTTAAATAATTAGTGGCATCGTTTTTATAGTCACAAGCTTTTAGGGCATGTTCTGACAAATGTATTTCAAACTTGTAGTACTGAAAAATCAAAACCCTAATGCTGGTGACATGTGATTTAAATATAAAAAAGAGAGAAAAAACTGAAATAGTATATTACACATGCAAGAAAATATAATAATAAAAGAGCTTTAAAAAATTCCAAAATATAGCTTATAATCATTGACATATTGTGTCAGCTAAGAATAAAGATTACAAGGTTTTCTCACCAAAAATGAGATCCATTTCCTCTTTGTATCTAGCCATGCTCAGTGTGAGTAGAAGGCAAATGAATTGAACAGTAGTACAAATATGTAGGTATTGAAATCCCCAAAATTCTCAATAGCCCAATTAATTACAATAGCAAACAAACACATTTTCATATTTCACATAAGTTGCTGTATGGCATTTTAAAAAACCTATGAATTGATGGATATTTGTCACAATTTTTACAATCATAGCAATCTTTCAACCTTGGTGATAAACATATTTTTTAAAACAAAGTAAAACTCATCTTGGGTTAAGAACATAATCAAGAAATCTATATATCATTCTGGTAGAAGTAAAGTAGTGAGCTGAAGAGTATAAATAAAGAGGTGCTCCTTTTTCTTGGAGGCTTTTTAGGGGTACAAATGCCCTGAGATTAACTGCCCCAACTTCCATTCACATATTTAGAAATGCAGGAAGGTTGGGGGTTATAAAATGTATTTCACTTCAGCTACTATTGGCCTTACCTCCCGGTAGGGGCAGGCAAAATAACCAGAGATTGTTAAAAAAAAAAATTACACAAATCATATTTAAAAAACTCTTAAATCATTTGAGATATTTAGCACATTAAATTTCCAAAGGTTTTATACAATTGTAACCAGTTCTGAAGTCCATCTATCTTCTATGTGAATTTTACAAAGGCAAAATAGAAAAACTGTTTTTTCATATATGGGCTTATTCAATAATATTTGTTCAACAGTTATAGGGGAAAAACAGAATTTAACAGTAGTCAAAACTCAGTACATTCAAAATAAATTCAATCAACCTTCAGTGTAACATAATAATAATATTGAATCTAGTAATATATGAACTTAAAATCACAAAGTTAAACCTTAAACAAAACAATCAGGAAAAATGCAATAGAGTACAGAGATTTTTATAAACCATTGGAGTCTGAAATGCCTTAAAATTTTCAGTCTTTAAGTTCCTTGGGTTCTTATCCATTTAAATGTCTATTGTCCGAAGGCAGAGTGGTAAGGGCTAGGCAATGGGGTTTAAGGGATCTGCTCAGGGCCCCACAGCTGGGAAGTATCTGAGGCCAGATTTTAACCCAGGACCGCATGTCTGTAGGCCTGGCTATCAGTTCGCTGAGCCACCCATTTGCCTCCCCAAAGTTGAATCTTTGGGCTGAATCTTTCTTCTGGCACACAGGTGAAATCAATGAAATTACCAGAACAGTCAAAAGGTATCCTTTTAAATAGCCCATTGCTTAAAAGTCTGTTTGAAAAGTCTGTTTCTTCTCTCTCCCTGCTATGATCCCTCCTCCTTCCCCAGTCCACTTGGAGCCCAGGCCACCCACGTGGAGCCAATACACCCCCCCCCCTTTTGTTACCCACCAAGGATCTGGGTTTGTTGGGCATGCAGGTCATCAGGTGATTACAATCTTGGTTGAATCTGGTGGGCCAGGTGAGCGAGAGAAAGTCTGCTGGGCCGGGGCCAGAGCCAGAGTGCAGACAAGCAGGGCCGGGGGGAGCGGGCAGCCAGGGTGGGGCCAGGAGAAGCAGCTGTCCAAAGCGGATGGCAGCGGCAGGCAGTCAGGAGCTGATCAATAGCTTTGGGAGGGTAAAAAAAAGATAAGCAGGGCCAGGAGCTTGGGCGCCAGGTGAGAGGCTGCAGAAGCAGGAGCAGGAGAGGGCCACAGGCAGGAGCTGATCAAGATAGTTTTCTAAAAAACATCTTGGACAGACGTGGCTTAAAAAAATTCTAGGCACTAGCTATAAAGATTAAATCAGAAGATTGAGAGTTTGTTTTTTTTTCCCCATTAGGTCACCAACTGTAAAGATTAAAAATTTAGGGGAGACTGAGGCAGGTAGAAATTAGTTTCTCTCTGCAAGGAGTATTATATTTTTTAGAGGTTTATTAAGGATTAAGGATTAAAGAATATACAAGTAAGAAACATGTGCCTAGGCCAGAGGCCTAGACAAAATAACTTCACATCATGGAAGAGTCGCCTCTGCTTCAAAACGGAAGTCCAAAAAGTGAGCAAAAACCTTTTCCACCAGCTTAAATCCTTCCTCGATCTCAGCCCACCTCAGAATTCCCGTGAGATTACAAAGCATTTTGGGGAAGTAGAGCAAGGGCTTGTAGGGATTGAAATCCAGAGTTCAAATCTCAATTTTACATATTGAGGAAACAGGGCAGTGAGTGGAAGTGGAAGTCAGTGGAAGAGACCTAGCCTTAGAGACAGGAAGTCCTGGGTTCAAATCTGTCCTCAGACACTTCTTAGCTGGGTGACCCTGTGTAAATCATTTAATCCCAATTGTCTAGCCTTTACTTCCCTTCCAATACTTAGTATTGATTCTAAGCCCAAAGGTAAGGATTAAAAAAAAAAGACCACAACAAAATTTTATCCCATGCCCAAGGGGAACTTCATGAGCATTCCAAGACAGAATGTAAGCCAGCTATATTTGCTTATTCTCTCTCCTGAATACAGGGATGATCCAATTTCTGTCTCTTTGGCTTTGGGCTGGCTGTTCTTCATGTCTGGAATGTATTTTCCTTTTCTCTTCTACCTCTTGACATTCCAGATTTCCTTTAAGATTCAGCTCATGGAGCCCTCTTTATCATGTGAAGTCTTTCTTGATACAGCTGGAAGTGCCTTCTCTCCCCAAACTACATTGTCATATATTCATATATCTATACTTTATTAATATATTTTGTTTTTACATCACCTAAAGTTTGTCCTGTAGCCTTCCCTTCCCCTTCCAAGTTCTCTCTCTCTCTCTCTCTCTCTCTCTCTCTCTCTCTCTCTCTCTCTCTCTCTCTCTCTCTCTCATATATAGTATATATGTTTTGCTGGACTATATATTTAGGCCTTTGTTGTTTTAAATTTGATCATAGAATATAGTAAGAAAGATTAATAGAAAAAGAAATTATAGATTATTCACATATAATGACTATATATGATGATATATGGGACAGATTAATAAAAGAAAAAGGAAATTCTTTTGTAGATTAATAAATTATTAACATCAAAATAAGTTTATGTAATTAATAAAAATAAATTTTAATTAAAGATTAATAATAAGTAAATATTTATATATCATCCTATATAATCATTATATTATATATATGCATATATATATATCCTTAGTCTCTTTTATTAATTTGTTTCTCTCACTATCCTCATTTCCTCCCAGCCAGGATCAATTTTAAAAATAACAAATAGAGTCCTCAATCCATAGAGATGTAGTAAATCAATACAAACTCCATGAGGTTCCTTCCTATTCTCTGATAAATACCACAGGCTGGAGAGAGAAATGAGGGATCCTTGCAGAAAGAGCATGTTCCAGGACTAGTTATTCTTACTCTAGGTGAGGACTTTCTCTGTGTCTCCCAGTCTTTGTATGTCACACTGGGATAATAAGTACCCTCCCTCTCTCCCAAGGGATCAAATGAGATAATGTATGTGAAAGTGTAAGTATAGAAATACAAGATGGAATATTGCTACTATTATTATTCACCAGTTTCAAAATTCCAACTCTGTATCAAACATGTTTGTTGTTTAATCATTTCAAGTTGCATCCAACTCTGTGACTTCCTTTAGGGTTTTCTTGGCAAAGATACTGGAATGTTTGCTATTTCCTTCTCTGGTTTATTTTACAGATGAAGAAACTGAGGTAAACAGGGTTAAGTGACTTGCCCAGGGTCACACAGCTAGGAAGTATCTGAGGCCAGATTTGAAGCTAGGAAAATGATCCTGCCTGATTCTCAACTAGGTATTCTATCCACTGGGCCACCAAGTATATAAATGGATTTTAAGCCTGACTCACAACTTGAAATGGGACCAAGTTAGGGCTCAAGGACTAATATTTATGACAAAGGAACCAAAGAATTTTATAACACCTATGATTACCCATCTTCTCTTAGAAACAACCTCAGATTCAGGATTGGCTTCCCAGAGTAACTCTGCCTTGTTTTTCTTATCCTTAAAATAAGGAGGTTGGACTCCATGGTTTCTAAGGTCTCTTTCTGCTCTTGGGCCTTATAATTCTATTTTGGCTGGAACTATTAATAATTGGAATATTAAAAAGGCCTCTAGAAGAAAGCAGTTGGGCTGAGTCTTCAAGAAGTTAGAGATTAAAAGTGGAGGAAGTGAGGAAGGAATATATTCATCATTTATTTTCATCAAAGGCCCTTGATCCCCCACCACCCATCTCATAGCCCTCACTTTTTTCAACTAAGCTTAGCCTTTTCCTTTCCTGTTTAAGAGAACTCAATCTTTCTATTTTATGGTGTGTCCCATCATCTTTCCAAAGTTGCATCCTCAAAGTCATCCTGGATTCTTCTCTCTTCCTCACTGAATCAGCCGCCTTCCCTAATAAATTACCTTTATAACATCTTTCACATCTGTTTGCTTCTCCCTATTCCTATCACCAAGGCAGAGTTCTGGGCTGAAGGCCAGAAGATTCATCTTCCTGAGTTCAAATCTGACCCCAGACACCACCTAGCTATGTGATCCTGAGCAAATCCACCTTATTTGTCTCAGTTTTCTCATCTGTAAAATGAGGTAGAGAAGGAAATGGCAAACTGATCCAGTATCTTTACCCAAAAAATCCCAAATTGAGTCACCAAGAATTGAACAATTGAACAACAACAAAAATGGTTTGTAGGGAAGTTTTATTCAAGGTTTTCTAAGTGGTTAAGGCTCATACATTTGAGTTTTCTGACTTTTTGTGAAAGCTCCCTTCATTTCCTCTAGGCTTCCATATTTATATTTACTTTCTATGGATTTGTATAGACTTATCTATGCACTTTTCATTCTCAACCCCAGTAGAATACAAAATCCTTGAGGGCAGGAACTATTTTGTTTTTCAGTCTTTGTTTGCTTCTTTATCATTAGTTGATAACACCAAGCTTCTAGGAAGCTCAAAGTCACACTTATTTCCCCAACATTCCAGAGAGGTAAGAACATGACTCACTCTGAAGGAATCTAATGGTCTCTGGAACTTAGCAGGCATTTTAAAAATGCTTAGTAATTGAAAATGAATGCAGCAAAATTACAACGAATAAGCTAGGCCCCAAAGAGGGGACCAGTCTCCTTTGCAGAGATAAGAGTGGAAGGCTGGAGTGAGGAATCACCTGTTTGGAGGATTGGATATAACATCAGATTTTTAGGTTTTGCAGATTTTTTTTCCTTTAAAAAAACTTCATCACATGGGTTAGTTCTTTGGAAGGGAAGGGAGGGAGGCCTGTTGGAAGAAATTTAGGAAATATTAAAAAAAAAAAGATAAAATTTATTTTTTAAAAAATGTTTGAATTGACTAGAGAAACTCCTTTTACAATCATACCTTTGCCTGATGTTTTTGATGTCACTTCTGGCCTTCTAAATCATATTTGCTTTTTTCTGTAATCAAAAAAATCAGACAGAAGAACTTTATATCACTATGCCTCTCAATTTTGTGAGTTTGAAGGAATGACCTGCTGTAGAAAATTATCTACAAAAACCTGTCAATTTATTTTTTTCTTGTTTCCTTTAAGGACACCATCAATGCATATGGGAAAGATCTCATTAAGATCATTTAGAGATGATAAAGTAGATAAAAAAGAAAGTAGATGCTTTTTTTATAAATCAGTCTGGTTTTGTGTTTTTTGGATATTAGTGCCAGATATTATTTTATCTTATTTTGGGATCTCAAACTCTGAAATTATTCTGCAAAATATGATCCTCAAATAATCCTTGAAAGTCTTTAAAATTACATCATGTAAAATAGATTTTTTTTCTTGTAGGTATTTAGTCAGTTCTAACTGCTTTTCTTAGATTCATCTTCATGATAATATTGTCACTTTCTCACAGAGTATTTTGGGAACTGTGGGGATATAATACAGATACACTGGTTCTGCTATTGTGTATACAAACAGATAATAGTGAAATACTGGCAGCTCTGTTTCATTTTGTAGGTATTTGTTATCCTTCCAGTTTCATCTACAAATACTCTTGGGTTGAATTAGCTCAAATATGTTTCATGTTAAAGCCCCTGCAGGCTGATTTTTTCAACAACTTTTGAGTATTTGAGGAAACCATTTATTTTATCATTTTCTCATTCTCCTCTGTAATGCTTTGTATATGAACTTACACTCTAAACCAGAGTTGACTTAGGCTACTTTGCCTCTTGATTGGGAAGAAGATCAAGTATATCATGGCAAAGGTGATCTTTTGAGCTGTTGGATCTTCTCAATGTAACTGTATTCTGTCAGTTAAATATCTCCAAGAAATAGTGGTAGTCAGCAAATACATCACTTGCTATTTTTTAATTTAACTTGTTTAATCAGAATGTATTGTCACTGCAATGCTTGCAAGTCTTCTTTTCTCTATTTTGTCTTCTACCTTGGTATTCATTTTGAGCTTTATTTTAACTAACTGATCATCTGACCACTAGACAAATGATTCCGAAATAATTTCTAATTGAGTACCAAATTATTTCATATATGTTAAGATTGTGACAGAGGCTGATACTAGAGAAAAGTGCCAGGCTGAAGAGTATGTGAAATTGATCACCTTGATGTAGGAGGGACCCCAGGAGTGAAATCTGGAGAAGGAGTAGACTTTGGCTGGGAAAGCACTGAGGCTCTCAGTCTTGAGAAGCCAAAGAGAGAAGTTGGGAAAAAGACTTTCTCCTGAGGGTTAGCCACTTTTCCTGCTGGTGACTGGAAATCGTTCCCCCCAACATTTCCCAATTGAAGGGACTTTCTGAAGAGAAACCTGAACAGACTTTTCCTCAGCTCCTATTTCCCAGGGGGGGATCAACCTGACTTTCTCTTAAATTGTTTTGCAGTCTCTGGTTCAGGGAAGAGAAAATCATTGGAAGTTTGGTATTGATCTATGCTAAACCCAGGACTGGTATCTTTGAGTGTTATAGGATTTAATGGGTAAAAATCTTTGGCTTTTGAATTTAAGTTAGTTCTCCCCTTTTTTGTCTTTCTTTCCCCTTGTAAAAAATATACTCGAATACAGGACTACAGTCCCCACAGGCCTTTGCTCCACTTCCCCAAAATGCTTTGTAATCTCACAGAAATTCTAAGGTGGGCTGAGATCGAGGAAGGATTTAAGCTGGTAGCGAAGGTTTTGGGGGCTCTTTTCGACTTCCGTTTTGGAGCAGAGGCGACTCTTCCATGATGTGAGGTTATTTTGTCTAGGCCTCTGGCCTAGGCACATGTTTCTTACTTGTATATTCAATCCTTAATCCTTAATAAACCTCTAAAAATATAATACTCCTTGCAGAGAGAAACTAATTTCTACATGCCTCAGTCTCCCCATATTCCTAACTTTCAATCATTACAGTTGGCGACCTAATGGGAAAAAAAAACAAACCTCTCAATCTTCTGATTTAATCTTTAATAGCTAGTGCCTAGAATTTTTTTTAAGCCAGTTTCTCCAAGATGCCTTTTTAGAAAACTATCTTGATCAGCTCCTGCCTGCGGCCCTCTCCGGCTCCTGCTTCTGCTCCTGGCCTCTCACCTGGTGCCCAAGCTCCCGGCCCTGTTTGTCTGCGCTCTGGCTTCTGGCCCTGCCCACCCCCTTGGTCTTTCTCTTGCTCACCTGGCCCACCTGATTCAACCAAGATTTCAATCACCTTGTGACCTGCCTGCCCAACAAACCCAGTTCCTTGGAGCAGATCGCTCGGGACTCATTTCTATCAGCTGGTAACAAAACGGGGGTATTGGCTCCACGTAGGCGGCCTGGGCTCCAAGTGGACTGGGGCAGGAGGAGGGGTGATATCAGGGGAGAGAGGAAGGGGAGAGGAGAAGAAACAGATTTTTCAAACAGAAACTTGTTATCAATGGGCTATTTAAAAGGATACCTTTTACTTTTCTGGTAATAGCATTGACTTCACCTTCACAGGGAGAAGATTCAACTAACTTTGAAGGGGAAAATGGGTGGATAAGCAAACTAAGAGCCAGGCCTACAGACATGAGGTCCTGGGTTAAAATCTGGCCTCATATACTTCCCAGCTGTGGGGCCCCGAGAAGATCGCTCAGACCCCATTGCCTAGCCCTTACCACTCTGCCTTCAGACAATAGACATTTAAATGGATAAGATCCCAAGGAATTTAAAGACTGGAAATTTTGAGGCATTTCAAACTCCAATGGTTTATACAAATCTCTGTACTCTATTGCATTTTTCCTGATTGTTTTAAGATATAACTTTGTGATGTTAAATTCATATATTACTGGATTGAATATTATTATGTTACACTGAAGGTTGATTGAATTTATTTTGAATGTACTGAGTTTTGAAATTCTGTTGTTTTTCCCCTATAACTATTGAACAAATATTATTGTAATTAAGCCCATATATGAAAAAATAGCCTTTCAATTTTTGCCTTTGTAAGATTGTCATAGAGATAGATGGACTTCATCAGAACTGGTTATAATTATAGAACAACCTTTGGAAACTTAATGTGCTAAATATCTCAAATGATTTTAAGGGTTTTTTACATATGATTTTGTAATTTTTTAAACAATCTCTGGTTATTTTTGCCTGCCCCTACCACGAGGTGTAAGGCCCATTCTAGTAGCTGAAGTGAAATACATTTTATAACCCCCAACCTTCCCGCATTTCTAAATATGTGAATGGAAGTTGGGGCAGTTAATCTCAGGGCATTTGTAGCCCTATAAGCCTCCAAGAAAAAGGAGCACCCCTTTATTTATACTCTTCAGCTCACTACTTTACTTCTACCAGAATGATATATAGATTTCTTGATTATGTTCTTAACCCAAGATGAGTTTTACTTTGTTTAAAAATATGTTTAAATACCAAGGTTGAAAGATTTGCTATGATTGTAAAAATTGTGACAAATATCCATCAATTCATAGGCTTTTAAAAAAATGTCATACAGCAACTTATGTGAAATATGAAAGTGTGTTTGTTTGCTATTGTAATTAATTGGGCTATTGAGAATTTTGGGGATTTTGGTAACTACATATTTGTACTACTGTATTTTTAAAGATGAAAAAATTGTTAACCTTGTTCAATTCATTTGCCTTCTACTCACAGTGATCATGGCCAGATACAAAGAGGAAATGGATCTCATTTTTGGTAAGAAAGCCTTGCATTTTATATTTTCTTAGCTGAAACAGAGTGTCAATGATTATAAGCTATATTTTTAAATTTTTTAAAGCTCTTTTATTATTATATTTTTCTTGCATGTGCAATATACTATTTGTTTTTTTTCTCTCTTTTTTATATTTAAATCACATGTCACCAGCATTAAGATCTTCTTTAACTTTTTGACTTTGTAGTACTATAAGTTTGAAATACATTTGTCAGAGAATGCCCAAAAGGCTTGTGACTATAAAAATGATGCCACTAATTATTTAAAAAATTATGGGACTTTGCGTAATGATTCTATATGATTCCAGGACAAGGTATACACACAAGAGCCATTGCACAGAGCCAAAGAAAACCCAATCCAGGATGGATTGATGCACTTCTAGGCCAATACAAAGGTCTTGAACCTAGTGTGAAGACTGGAGGTTACTATGTTTATCATTGCTAGACATAGGCTTTCCTTGTATCCACGCTCACTCTGAAGATACTCACAGATGAGTATCCCCAAACTTGGCTCCTACTTGGCTTCTATAATCTGGTCCCTTTCTTTTCTGCCTCATAGTGTGGTACCTTTCTGTAGTCCTGGCTACTGACTGGGTAAATGCATCATTGCTTTGATCATTTTGATTGGGCCTTGATTCAAGGACCTGTTATAAATTTATTTTTCTTTTACTTGGAATTTTTACACATAAGACTTTGATAGTCTATATTTTCATTCAGAAATTTTTCTTTTCTTTTGGATTTTTCTGATGTTTTTGTTCATTTCTCTCTCTTACCAATTGATTCATATACCTCATACCTCAGCCATGCATCCCTAAGTGATCCTATATTTGTCAACCACCCTCTTAATGGGGGGAATGTAAAAAATATCATTATTTAAATTGCAAAGTTTAAATTCCTTTTGAGAAGAATTTTAGGTAAAGAAGATGCTACCTCTCTGAATCCAGAACTGAACTGTTGGAGAAGCCACCATGAAGAAGCCTCCAGACCACAAGTTGCACAAAATTGAACTTTGGGTACGGTTGATTGAACATTTATTTGTATGTATACTTTCATACCAAAAGGGGACTGCCCCCTAACTGGCTTTCTGTCAATGCGTCCAGTAATTATTGTTTTTTTTCTCTTATCCTCAAATTATTGTAATCTTTAAATTGATTATGTTTTTATGATCCTTTGGGGAAGGACTTCTTCCCAGAGGATCAAATGGAGAATTGTAAAAAATAGACTCGAATACAGGACTACAATCCCCACAAGCCTTTGCTCCACTTCCCCAAAATGCTTTGTAATCTCACTGGAATTCTGAGGTGGGCTGAGATCGAGGAAGGATTTAAGCTGGTGGCAAAGGTTTTGGGGGCTCTTTTGAACTTCCGTTTTGGAGCAGAGGAGTCTCTTCCATGATGTGAGGTTATTTTGTCTAGGCCTCTGGCCTAGGCACATGTTTCTTACTTGTATATTCTTTAATCCTTAATCCTTAATAAACCTCTAAAAAATATAATACTCCTTGCAGAGAGAAACTAATTTCTACCTGCCTCAGTCTCCCCATATTCCTAAATTTTAATCTTTACACCCTCTTATTTGTATAAATGTATCAGCTCCAAAGCCTCTTGTAACAATGTCTCATTTAATCATCTTGTCAGAATGGTCTGGATACTTAATTTTCTGTTTGAAAGATTTGCTAGTGCCATTTTATTTTCCACTGCCTAGATCCATTCTGCAAGCTAAAACATTTTCCAAAGAGGATTTAATCTGTTCTTTGCATTTTTCCATGCAGTTTTGTGTACCCATAGATTGTGAACCATAAATGTCATGTTTCATTTCTGCTATTATCTGTGCAACTTCATTTTCCACCTCAATTATAGCTTTTTGTTTTGTACTTAAGTTGCTTCCTTAGGCATCTTGCCCAACTATCTGTTTCTCCACCACCAAAATTTTAAAGTTTTCTTTTTCCTTTCTACCATCTCCCTTTTTTCCCTTTATGCGTATGCCCTCATGTTTCCACCCTGAGGTACCTCCCAAATTCATCTCTTTTTCACTAGATAATGTTAGAGCCTGGCATCATGTGTTATAATGTTTATTTCTCACTACAACTTCTGAATAACAGGGTTTTGCTCCAGAAGTTATTGCTGCTTCTATAGATTTCATTTCTGGGGTCTCCTGTTCTCTAAGTCTGCAGTGAGAGCAACACTGCTTGCTATTAGAGTACTGTCTCCCATAGTTTTTGTTATTATATACTTTTCCCTGATAATATGCATTTTGACCTTTCCCATCTCACTTATTTTGGCCCTGTTCATAGCGATATTTCAGGCAGTTTCTTACTATGTGTCCTTGACAAGAACACAAAAAGCAAGTCCTGGTATCTCTTTTCACCCTCTGTTGGCTTTTGGGTGTCCGTCTATATGGTTAGGTTTGTCTGTTAAATGTCTTAATTGTAGACAAGTTCTTAAGCTCCTCTAATTCTTTCTGCCTTAATATTTCAGAAGTCTCTTGGAGCTTTTTCTTTAGATTGTCCTTTTCTTTTTCTTGATCTACTTGGTTATCATGAAGTTAGGTGGCAGTGTCTCTAAGTTCATTAAATGAGATGGTGTCAAACTTAGGGTAATAATTCCTGAAGAGATCCCTCAAGTGCTTATCACAGCCCTTGAGAAATTGTCTCCTCATGTGTGCATCTGATTCTTTTGAATTAGGGTTAAAACCTAACAGTCCCTTGGTTTTTTTTAATAAGGCAATCAATAAATGTGCTTGAGTATTCACTTTTTTCTTGGGATAATCTGTCAAATTTCCCCCATGCATTGGGTCTTTCTGACAATTGCTTCATTCCCTTCAATAGATCCTCACAGCATTTTCTTAGATAAGCCATTGATCTTGGATTAGAAAAATCCAGATCCTCAAAAACTTCTGGCCAGCTCGTGAGTGAAGAATCTTTTCTAGTTTGCTCAATAAAGTTTTATGTTCCTGGTGTGTAAAAAGTTCAGATAAAAGAATTTCTATATCCTCAAAATCTGGTTCATAGAGGCAAAATGCTCTCTTTAGTTCTTTAATTGCAAGATGAGGTTCTAATAAAAATTTAGGCATATGTTTACATAAAGAGTCTAAGTAATGGGTGGTGAATGACTTATGAACCTTTGCATGTAAAATGCCAGAGTTATCAGTGACCTTAGATACATCATGCAAAAGCATTATCTTTTGAGCCTTTGATGCATTTGTAAGGTTGTTCAGCAGATGTATTCATTGGTGTCTGTATGTTGTTGGCAAGGTCATTTCCCCCTACTGCTCCTAATGGTGTCCCAGTATTAGTATTAGTAACTACATTGTCCTTATTAGTCTGTTCCATCACGTTCCCCATCTCCTCATTGGTTCCCTTCCCCCTGCCTTATTTCATGTAATCCTGGTACATCTCAGTTATAATAGGGATCTGACCAAGCAATGTCTCTAATCTATTATCAATTATTATACAATTTAAAAAATGATAAAAGGGAAGTTTTGTGCCCCAATGGAAGTTTGGACTTTTGGTGTGGAGAGGGGGAAAGAGAGGAGAACCCCCCCCTTCTCAAAGTAGGGTTCAGGGGAGACAGCAAATGTAATGTTGGCTCAGAGAGAGGAGAAAGGGTTTGAAGATTTCCCCTCTTCTGCCTTCCCTCATTAGCTAAAGCTTCTCTCCCCAATTCACTCTTGTCCCTCTTGTCCCCCCTCCACTACTCAAAACCGAAAGGTCTCCCCTTGATCTGTTAACTAACACTCAGCTTGGGGAACAGATAACTTTTAATGTTTACTCAATCAGGTAATACAAAAGGAATAATGGACAGGGAAGAATGGGAAAAGGAATGTGGGGAAAGGGGGTCCCCATCTCTACCTAAACCCTTTCCCCTCCCTCCTCGAGTTTGGAGGGAACTCAGGGCTTGGCAGCCTGAGCCCCTGAGAGAAAGTCAAGTTGACTCACCCCTGGGCAATAGGAGCTGAGGTAAAGTCTGTTCAGGTTTCTCTTCAGAAAGTCCCTTCAATTGGGAAGTGTTGCGGGGAACGATTTCCAGTCACCAGCAGGAAAAGTGGCTAACCCTCAGGAGAAAGTCTTTTTCCCAATTTCTCTCTTTGGCTTCTCAAGACTGAGAGCCTCAGTGCTCTCCCAGCCAGAGTCTACTCCTTCTCCAGATTTCACTCCTGGGGTCCCTCCTACATCAAGGTGATCAATTTCACATACTCTTCAGCCTGGCACTTTTCTCTAGTGTCAGCCTCTGTCACAAGATGTAACTGTTTTCTTTTTTTTTTGTATGTTATTCAGTATTTGACACATCAACAACTGTAGATAATCAAAGGAAACAATGGGATTAAACTGATTGCCTTATTATATAAGGTGATAACTAAGATACTGTGAAGATTAAAATTAACTCTCCCCTGATTGTGAAGATTAATATTGTAACCCCTGCCTAGTTTTAGATTTTAATCACCAAAAGAGTAAATACCCTACTTAAAAGTTGAGTATGGAGATTTGCCCAATTTTATATCTAATCACCAAAAGTATAAACACCCCACTTAATCATTAAGTGGGAGGTCTGTGACCCATGTGTGTGATAGTGGATGATGAATCAGAATCGACTGACTGTCTCCTGGGCAGTCCTAAAGCAGGATTTGAACTATGATTGGTAGGCATAGAATTAGGGGAAGGCATAGGAAGTGACACAAGAGAAAGTATCTTTAAAAGGGAGTTACAACTTCCTAAATGCTAGAAAAAAGCTAAAAAAAAGACAAAATGATGGTATAAGAAAGAGAAAAGAATACATTAGGAAAAGAAAAAGTGAACAAATTTTGGGTAAATTATCTCCCATAAGGAGGTGCATAAGAATCAATACAGTGAAGAGAAAGATGGGAATTTGATGAGCAATGCTTGAACCTTATTTTCATTGGAATTGTTGCAAAGTGGGAATAACATTTTCATTCAATTAGCTATAGAAACCTATCTTACCCTATAGGGAATGGAAAGGAGAATGAGAAAAGGGGATACAGACAAAACAGAAGGTAAATAGTCAGAAGCTACTAGGGGAATGAGAGTGAAAAATCTCCCAACCCCTTACATGAGGATTAGATTTTAAGTTTAGCAGTAGTTTTGAGTTAATCATAATTGTAATTCTAGGATATTTAAATAATGTTAGCATCAGTGATGATTTTAGAAGGCCTTTTGTGATTATTTTAGAAAAAGTATTAAGGTTTTGAATTAAGTAAATAAATACGTTAGCATAGGCCTTATTGTCAGCCTCACCCTTCAAATTTGCTATATCATGCACAATCAGCAATAATTATGATATTGAACTAGGCTTGACTTGGGTTTGAAGCTTGGTACCACCCAACACCACCCAACACCACCCACTCTTATCTTTATGTCACTTACTCCAGACTTACCTACTCCCCTCCTTTTCCATTAAGTAACTTGTAAGTCATTGTCAAATGACTTCTATCACCAATAAGAAGTATTTCCTAGTTGCCCTAACCAATGAACATTGCTTTCATCTGCCTCTATTTTTAGATGGTATAACTATTGTCTTGGTCTATTTTTGTACTTCTATAAAAATTGTCTAATCCTTTAGTGATAAAAGAAGTCCTCTCACAATGGTTGGGGTCTTTTGGTCTTGACCAGAAGTCTGGCTTTATTGGGAGACCAGCCCCCTCTGAATAAACCTATTTCTTCATGGCTTGGAGACTTAGTTTCCTTTATTTGCATTCCTATGGTTATAAATTATGCAACAGAAGACAGTAGTCAGGAACAAAAATATTTCTAAACAGGGAAAGAGTGAAAGGAGAGAAAGAAAAGGATAAATGGGGGGGGGGAGGAAGAAATAAGATTAAAGGAAATAGTTTGTAATCATAACTGTGAATATGAACAGGATAAACTTGTCCATAAAAAGGAAGAGGAGCACAAAGTGAATTAAAAGTCAGAATCTTACAATGTTCTATTTACATGAAACACAGGGAAACACAAAGTAAAGGGTTAGAACAGAATCTATTATGTTTTAGTCAAAGTTTAAAAAAAAAGCAGGGGTGGCAATTATGATCTCAGATTGATTGTAATGGAATATTATTTCACCATAAGAAAAAAATAGATAAGATGATCACAAAAAATCCTTAAAGACTTATATGAAGTGATTGAAAGTAAAGTGAGCAAAACAAGGAGAATGTTGTACATAGTAACAACAAAAAGTACAATGAATGGTTAACTGTGAATGACTTATCTATTATCAGTAATGAAAGGATCCAGGACAACTGCAAGGGACTCTTGACAAAAAAGGCACTCCACAGTCATAGATGGAACTGATGGAATCTGAATATATATTGAAGCATGTCATTCTTCACTTTATTTCCTCCATGAATTTTTCTCTAGTGTGATATGTCTTCTTTCCCAATATGATAAATATGGAAATATGCATTGTATGATAACACATGTACAATCTATATTATATTTCTTGCCATCTAGAGGAAGGGGCAGAGATGGCAGAGAGGGAAATAACATCTATTGCAAAATGTCAGAAAATGATTATTGAAAATTATACTAAAATGTAATCTGGAAACATTTTGTTAAAAACAGATAAAAAAGGAATTCCAAGTGTCAAATATGAAGGAATGAATTATGAATATGTGAGACAATTTGTCAAAGGTATAAAAACAGTAGAATGTCAAATTGTATGTAGAAAAATCAAGAAAGCTAAGTTCCTGGGGGAACAACTGAACAAGTTGTGGTATATGGAATACATTTGTATTATAAGGAATTATAAGTAGTAAGATTTCAGAAAAGATTGGAAAAGATGGAAAGATTTACATGAACTGATGCAGAGTTAAGTGAACAGAACCAGAAGAACATTGTACATAATAATTGCAATAATGTATGATGAACAATTGTGAATGACAGCTATTCCCATCAGTACAAGAATCCAAAACAATCCCAAAAGACTCATAATGAAAAATGTCATCTGCTCCCAGAGGAAGAACTGATATAATCTAAATGAAAATAGAAATGTACTATTTTCACTTTCTTCACTTTTTTGTTTTTTGTTTTCTTATTTTGTTCAAGTTTTCTTCATAAAATGACTAATACAGAATTTGTTTTTCATGATTGCTCATGTAAAAGCTAAAAAAAGAAACAACTGTGATTTCATTGGTGTGAGAACTCATTCACCTACACAGAAGACAACCTACCTTTAACTTAGAGTTTTAGAGAGTTGCCTGAAGCTCAGAGTGACCTAGCTATCTTCACATAAGTAGTGAACAACAGAATCAGGATTTGAACCTGGGTCTTTCTGACTCCAAGCCAAGTATCTCATGCTGTCTCAGAACGAAGTAAATTAAAATAAAGACAGATTAAAACTATTACCTCAACCTGCCTGCTCCTCCATCTATTTATGAAACTCTAAATGTAGGTCCTCACCCAGTCATGTGGAAATAAAGTGCTCTAACAGCAGCTAACAATAGAGGATGAACATATATATATATATGTATATATATATATACATATATATACACACACATATACATATATATATATATAAATCTTTGCACGAAGACATGTGTGTAAAGAATGTTTTTGTGTGAGTACAAGGAATTTTTTTCATATGGCATTTTATAAGTATATACATACATAACATTTGTACTTATAAAAATACCATATGTAATGAAAACTATGTGTAAATATTTATAAAAATACCTTCATCTAAGTAGGCCTGTAACATTTAATATTTTCAATAAATTCAAGTATAAAACGTGTACGTTAGTGCCAAATAGAACATATAGTTTGAAAAATGAACCCTGAGTAAAACTGTCAGGAGTCTGGTGTTAAATTCAGGTATCAGCCAAAGGAAACTCTGAAGCAGTTGTCATTTAAAGAAGGGAAACACTGCTAGAGTCTTATCTTCATTATCTGCTTTCCTTGTAAAATTTCTAGCAAGAGTTCAGCATAGTTTCTCACTTGACTTTCAACCTTATGGCCATTTGCCTTGCTATTATTTTCTTTGAAGCTTTTCACACTCCACCCACAAATTTTGTTTAGAAAAGTTGTCCCATGCTTCTTGTCACTTAGTCTGCAGCTCTGATGTTTTTTAAAAGGACTCTGGTCAACAGGCCAGAAGTACCTAGAAGAGTAAAGCACGTTCAGTGATGTGATGCTAAATAGGCTGTTGCAGCCCAAGTATCCGTGTGGATGTTTTCCCATATAATCTTATTTTTTTTCTTTAATCTTTGCTTTCTATTTAGTATCAATAGTGTTTATTAGTTCCAAGGCAGAAGTGCCAAGGTAAGGGCTAAGCAATGGGGGAAAGTGACTATTGTTCAGGTTCACCCTATTAGGAAGTATCTGAGGCAATATTTAATCCCAAAACCTCCAGAGCTATCAATCCACTGAGTTACCTGGCTGCTCCCTTTCTCATGCAATCTTGTAGGACAAAATGTCTGTCCAGTCTGAATGTTGAAGGCAGTGATTATCTTTTGCTTCTTTTTGTATTCCCAGTATTTAGCACAGTACTTGGCACAATGGTTGTTCTTTTTCACTGGTGTCCAATCCTTTGTGACTACCTTTGGGAACTTTCTAGGCAAAAATAATACAATAGTTTGCCATTTCTTTCCCTAGCTCATTTTACAGGTGAGGTAGAGTGGCTTGCCCAAGTTCAGGCATTTAGTGTCTGAGTCCTCATTTGAACCCAGATCTTCTTGATTCCAGGACCAGCACTTTCTCCCCTGTGCCATCTAGCTGCCTTCTGGTACTTACAAAAATTATTTGATTGTATTGATTGATTATCTCAGGGCTCAAAGGCTAGACCATGACAATTCCCTTCTCTGGTCTTGCTTCCTCCCAAGTACAGCCCCAGAATAGCAGGGACTGCTAACCTAGATTTACTACCCATCACAGATTAATTTGGCAGGCATAGATAAGAACTGAAAATCTTTCCCTTTCCTCTCCTTTATCCCCTTGTCAGATAAAGGAAAGGGGAGAGTTGGCTCAAGCAATTGCTATGGTTATAAAGTTCATACACTGGGAGTAGCTTGTTTCCTCTAGAAGTGGGGGTGGTAATAAGGGGAATAAGCAGGAGTTTGAAAGTGATAGGAGGGCACAGGTGCTCCGGCTTCAACGGCTTCGCATACCCGTAAAACCACCCATTCGAGACCAGCTGCAACTCCTTCCGGAGTAATCATTACCCACGAACAGCCCCCGTCCACCATGTCCTCAGCCTAGGTGCAGGAGGGAGGAAGGTTCTTCGTGCCCGAGGGTGCTACCATGCTGGGAGAAAACGCTTTCTCTTTGAAACTCACAAACCTAGCAGGAAAGAATAGGAGCTTTTCCAGTTGCCCAGGCTCCACCAGCCCTAACCCTGAAAAATCCACCTCTCCGGGTTTTCATGGCCTCTTGAAGGGGAAGGCTCGAGAAACTGACAGAATAAGGGCTTCCACGCGGGAACTAAACCTGGAAAAGGGATGGGAGAGTGTGCGCAAGAGAGGAAGGGAAGACGGATAGGGGCCAAGCCAAGCAGGGAGGCGATAGTTTGAGTCTCCCTGGCATTACTGAAGTTGTGTCCTTGCTCTCCAGCACTCCGTTTTCCCTGGTAGGTTCACCCACCTCATTGAGATCCTACATGAAATTAATGACAGGTTTGGTTTGTTGAGAGAGACAGACAACCCGGGGCCCTCTAGGAGGCGGCTTTTGTATAATGATGGTAATATCCTAGCTTTTTTTTTTTTTAAGAGATTTAAGGTTTGCAGAGCGGAGGGGTGGCGGGGGGGGCGTAACACACACCACTAACAAGGTGATCAGATGCCTTGCAATCATTATCTTGGGGGACAGTCAGACCAACTCCCTGGAGACCACTCCTTAAATAAAGCCATTTTTACTACCACTCCTTTGGATGTGAGGAAACGTGTGCGGGGAGGGTGGGGAAAAGGAATGGAGAATTGTAGCTTTTCCTCCCAGCTAGGTGTTTCGTTCTAAAGGGATCCTCCAGTGTTGGGGATACAACGGAACCGCGAGGGACTAACAATAGAGCCCCATTGTTCTCAAGGAGTGCGCCCTTTTCGGTATAAATGAACTCCCTCTAGCTCTGGGACCAAACCTGCTGCGCCCTCTCTTTTCAACCAGGGTCAGTGGGGGAAGGGAGGGTCGGTACTTGACCCTGGCAGCCGCAGGACTCAGCCCAGGTGAAGTGGGTTTGGCTCAGAAGCCGCTTTCCCCAGGGCTCCTCCCATCTTCGCTTTGGCTCCTCCCCTTCCCCGCGTTTCTTCCACTCATTTCAGGTTCTGTCCCCGGCGTTGGAAGCGAAGCTCTCTCACTCTCCCTCCCACCTTTTCCCTCTTGGCCTCGGCGAAAACGACCAGAGGGCTGTGCAGTCAGCCTGTAGTCCGCGCGGCTTGTTGGGAGTGGGCGACCCTAGCCAGCTTCGGAGGACAACACAAAACTCAGTGCCAACTACCACCGTTCAGTACCTCCACCTTTCGCTCCGTGCCTTTCTCCTCAAGGGTGAAAGGAAACAAGACAGCGGCACCGGTTCTCTATAGCAACTGGGGCTGCAGGCAGAGAGAGCTCTACAACCCAGCGGGGGAGTAAGGTTGGGAGCTGCCAGACCCAAGGGACCGCGGCAGCTTGGGCGGGGCAGTCGGCTCCATAAGCCGAGACCAGAAGCTCAGCCGGTGGCTGTGGATCACCAGGGACAGACATCTCGTAAGTTGCCTGCAAGCTTACCACCCTTTTTTTTCTGTAGGTCCATAGGGATCCGGAGCTGCCAGGTCGGATTCCGGCTTGCCCTGGGTGTGGGGGTGCGTAGGACTGGGATTCTCTTCGCATGCAAGGGTTGCAAGGCTTTGGTCTTAGGGAGGAGAGCTGAAGAAATTACCTTGTCAAAGGGATCAGTCTCCAGTGGTCCTTAAAGAACACAAGGGGGCATAAAGCAGCTCTAGGGGGAGAAGGTTTGAAGGCATTAAGCCAAAGCTGTATGATTTGTACCCACCGGTTTTCAGGGTGCGGTTTCCTGGGTACAATGCATCATCGTGGGCTAGGGACAGAATCATTCTTGGATGCCTATTGTGTTTTCTGGTTTGGTAACAGCCCCACACTTGGCTATGAGGTTCTTTCTGGGCCAAGGGCAAAGGATAGAATTCTGCAGGCTCACACTGCCCTGTGATGTAGGGTTGGCATTGCCCTTACTGTTTCCTCCTTACGAGGTTAGGATTTGAGAGAGAGAGGAAATATAGCCTGGTACTCTAACCTGCTGGCCAGAGCCTCTGAATTGTGCTTTTAAAACTGGTTTCTGAACAGCTGAAGCAATTTGAAAGAACCCCCCCCCCAAAAAAAAAAAAAACTTCTAAGTGGCTTGTCTTAAAGGACCTTCATTCAGATGGAGAGGAGAGTTTATCTAATTAGAGCCATTTACTGAGTAGGGATTATTATACCGGCTCTCTTCTCTTCCATCCACTCCCCCTTCCTGCTTTGAGAGGCATGTGTTTCATCATAAAAATAGAAAGGAGAATATTTTTTTGGCAGGACGTCCCTCTTACTGCTCAGTGCGGAAGGGGTCAGTTTAAAAATAAATACATACTTGAATGTTACATTACCTAACCAGACTACGGCTGTGACTTTAGGCTACAGTGTAAAGAAACATCAAAGCCAAGTATACAGCTGTGTTGAAAGGAGCAAACCCCACATACTCCGAGGCTCTGCTGACACCAAGTCATTTGACTTTAGGACAAAGCAAAACAAGAAACAGTAAGCCAACGAATTAAAAATGCTTGCTCCAGCGGCTCTTTAGGATCATGAAACTGCCAGTTCCTGATATGTTGAGGTGAACAGGAGGCTTTATGTGCTCCCTAGGGAGGAAGATGCTAGGAGGAAGGAGCTAGGTGAATGTTAACTAAACAAGGGCTCAAAGCTTGGAGACCTCTTGAATCAGTGAAGAATTTTCTTCTGGGTGCTATATATCAACAAGCAAACAGTGAGAAATCTCCTCCCTTTTAATAAGAGGAAGTCCTAACATCACAGGAAGACAAAGGCATCTGCAGAAGGTACAGTAGCAAAAAAATAATGAAAGATTTCTTGGTGTCTTGGCTATCCAGAGTAATGACTTGAAGGAAAGAGATGTCTATTTATGAAAGTTCTTTTACTTAGCAATTAAAGAAAAGGTACTTCTCTTCCTACTACAGTTTTGGAGGTTGATCAATTAATGATTCTGAGACAGCAGCAACACAAGAAACCTAGTGTTTCCCCTCAGGGAGCTGAGGTTGTTCTGTGGTGAAAAACATATACATGTGTTAGTAAATACAAATGTGTGTGTATAGTGTATATATGTGTGTATGCATATCATAGAATCATTTAAGGAGGAGGAAGGGGGAAAGTTGTGCTAGAGAGAATATATGCTTGGGAAACTAAGCAAAAAGAAATTATTAAATTTGTGTATTTCAGGCATTGGGGCAGGTCTTTCATGGAAGGTTGTACTTGGAACAGGTCTTTCATTGAAGGTGGTCCTTGAGATGATCTCTGAAAATAGCTGGGGTTTCCAAGCAGTGGAAGTGAGAAGAGCCCTAAGGAACTGTGTCACTAGTTATCACTTCTGGTGGAAGGAAGGAGTGGAGGGGAGAAAGGAAAAAAAAATTATTTAAATGTGTATATAATAAAATCTCCAATGACATTTTAAAAACCTAAAGCTGAGATATGAGAGCTATGTAATTTTTGGAGCTGGCACTTGAAAAGGAATTATAGAGATCTGTGTTTTCATACAATCTATATAGTAGTTTCTTGTGTATCCTATCAACTGTAAGTTTCCCAGCAGGTTCCAACACCTGCTGAGTCTACCACTGGATTTCAGGTTAACATCTATCCTGGGTTCAGAGTTTAGAACTTTTACAAGAAAAATATCAGAACAGACAAGTTTCTCTTATTTCTGGGATATAATCTACTTATGAAACTAAGCATTAAGACGTTTGCAGGGACATATCACATTCTTTATACAATATAATACACAATATTCAAGATATGATTAATTCCATCCCCCCCCCAAAAAAAAAAAAAACCCTGATCATTAAAATACTATTTCATCCAAGAGTTCAGTAAAGTGTTCTCAAGGATTTTTGGAGGTCATTTTATAAAAAATTTACTTTTGATACAGGATGAGCAAACATTTCATCCTTAAAAATTCTGCACAAGTGCCTCACCTAAATTGAATTGCTCTATTTTCTATGCAGCCTTTTCTTTAATGTGATATTATGTTTAACAATCCAGCATGTTCCTAAAAGCAGCTTTCTTGCTGACAAAGCCCATGGTGTTAGCCAGCTTTGCCAATAGAGTTGTTTTAACTTATTCTCCAGAATTTTTACCAGACCTCAGAACTTTCATGACCATGACCTCCTCTGACACTTGTCAGCCATGGCCATGATGGCCATGAGGAGGAGGAGCATGAGAGGATCAGAATCGCTGTTCTGGAATATATCTTTCATTGTAATTTAAAGTATTGCTTGAGTCTGGTTTCATTTAGTATTAGCCCAATTTCTTTCAGGCCATCACTCAGTGGGCCTGTTCTGTTTTTTCAAGGAAGGAATAAGAACTTAGAACTATATTTAACTGTATTACTTAAAAAAAAATACAACCACTGTCAGAATCAGCCACTAAGTCTTCTTGCCAAGTATTGAATTCTTGGAATTCTCCAAAAATATCCTAGCATAACAATCTAGTCTAGTATTAATTATGTGGGGGGGATATTTTGAGAGGTGGTTTAAATGGAATTACAACATTTTTTCCCAAAAGCAGTATCACAGGTACACCAATTTTTATAGGAAGCAGAATGGAATAGTGGAAAAGGTCAAAGGGCTGGGTTCAAATATCACTTTTCTGTGATCTTAGTCCAGTGCTTAACTCTTTTGACTTTAGTTTCCTAGACTGTATAACAGAGATCATTGGATTTGGTGACCTTGAAGTCCCTTCCATCTGTAAATCTATTCTACTACTATGATCTCTCTCTCTCTTTTTAAACCCTTACCTTCTGTCTTTGAATAGATAAGGCAGAAGAGCTGATTGGTAACTGAAATTAAGTGATTTGTCCAAGGTCACATAATTAGGAAGGCCAGATTTTATCCTAGGACCTCCTATCTCTAGACCTATCCACTGAACCACCTAGCTTCCCCTCTTGGTTTTCAAAGGTAGCTTCTGAGCATAATCAGCATACATTTATTAGGTATTTCATCTTTGCCAAATGCTGACCTAAGCTCTGGCAATACAAAAAAAAGGCAAAAACCAGTCCCTGTTCTTTAGGAGTTTGTTGAGTCTTTTTTTTTTTCTGACTCTCTTCATGGTCTTTGGGGGATTTCTTGGCAAAGATACTGAAGTAGTCTGCTTTTTCCTTTTCCAGCTCACTTTTCAGATAGGGAAACTGAGGCAAATTTGATGAAGTGATTTGCTCCTGATCACACAGCTACTAAGTGTCTGAGGTCAGATTTGAACTCAGGAACATCCTGAATTCAGCTCTCTATCCACGTCACCACCTAGCTGCTTACTTAGAACTAAACAAAGGATATGAAATAAAATTAGAGGGAGGCAAAGGAGCCCCCTTAATGCTGCATATGACTCCCTTGATGCATGCACAGTTATCTGGGGTAAAGTGTGGAAGGGAATAGAAAGAGTTATGGACCACTGAATAAGAACCCCATTTATGCCACCCACCCACATTATTTTAGCTTCTGTCTATGGAGCTATTGCTGTTCTTGTTGTCTCCTCGCCTAATGAGACTAATAGTTAACAGCCTTAGGCAATGTGATGTAGATTAACTAGTTAGTAACTATAAAATACCTTATAAGTGTCTTTCTTGTGGATGTGGGAAGCTTACTGTAAGCCGGAAGGGATCATGAGTGGCTTGTTGATTATCATTGCTTCATCTCTAAAAGGGCAGTCTCTAAGAAAAATGAAGAATAACAATGATGGCTTTGGAAAGAGTGCTGTGCCACAATTAAGAAGGAGGGCATTTAGGGGAATTCAGTTGGAGATGGAGTCATAGTGGGGGGCAGGGCTGACTCTTTTCAAGACCAAGAAAGCAAGGAGAAATAGTTTTCTTGGAATAAAACAAACAAGTCTTTAAAAAGAGCTAGAAATAGCTCTTCTGCAGATGTTTCTGTCAGATGTTGGACTCCCAAGATAAGATACAATATAAGGAAGGATGGAGAGCGACTCAAAGGAGGGAAGATCACTGACACTGTCCTTGTAGATATTACAATATGACAAATGCCACAAAACTGGGTAGATAAGGGGCTGGTGTGAAAGATACAGAAAGTCCTTTGAAACTCCTAGGACTAGATTGGATAACCCAAGTGGCCTGTTTTGGCCACTGTTATCTAACATGCCTTAGGTTTGTGATTAGCAATGACATTCTACCAAGGCAGGCCATAGCTATATAGGAAAGAAAAAACTTAAAAACAGCCCCAGTCTTTGGAAAGGAATGGAAAAGTCCCTGGAGCTGTCCAGCTCCATTTGGGTCCTTTTGTTCTTTCTCTTTCCCCCTATGAAAAAGAGAGGGAGAAAAAAATTAGCTGACATAATTAGTCCAGCAGTATTCTAAGAAATAGTCTTTCTCTCCAAGAATGCTTTGGGGGAGGGGGTATCTCAGTGAATAGAGAGTCAGGCCTGGAGAAGGGAAGTCCTGGGTTCAAATCTGGTCTCAGACACTTTCTAATTGTGTGACCCTGGGCAAGTCACTTAAACTCTCATTGCCTAGCCTTTACTGTTCTTCTGCCTTGGAACCAATAGACAGTATTGATTCTAAGACAGAAGGTAAAGGTTTAAAAAAAAAAAAAAGAATGCTTTGCTGTCTGCCTTCACTGAACTCCAACAAGTAGGGTTTCCTGAGTATATTTGGTACTTCTGGGTGACTTGGCTTATATACCTTTTCCCTATTCCATTTTAAAAAGCATAGATTGCAGTGAAATTAAATTGAAACATTGACTTTCAGAATAAATAGCAAGAGATGGAAACTGACAAGCCTAGTTTTAAAGTCAATCGTTTTCTCTAGAGAGAACTGATGATTTTCACTAATGCCTAGTGTTTGCTATTGGGCATATGAATTATAAAGGAGGCCACAGACTGGCTTAGGTGAAAAGAAAGGGATTTTTCACTATTGTTGTTTCATGTATATGTTTATGTTTAGGATTAATCACCTGGTTTTGGAATCTTCATTAAACAATTGTACAAAAAAAGTACACTTGAGCAATTACCTGGTATGATAATACATTGATAGGAAGCCACTATTTAGATTCTGGCCAACACCCAGACATCTTTTTATTTGACAAAGCTAGCAAATGAGTCAAAGGTAGGCTGATGTAAATAAATGAATGTCTCAGAGTCCTGGGAACTGGGGTATCTAGTCTAGATTTGCATGAGTCAAGCCACTTAATTTCTCTGAACCTCAGTTATACATCTGTAAAATAACTTACATTAGGTTAAAAAAAAAAAAAACCTGTGTTAATATCAATCCTAAGTGGCAAGAACTAGGCAACTGAGCTTAAGGGACTGGCCCAGGGCTACACAACTAGGAAGTGTCTAAGGTCAGATCTGAACCCAGGTCCTCCCAATTCCAGGCTTGGTTTCCTATGTTATGTGACCGAGCTGCCCTATTACACTAGATTTCTAAGCTCTAACTTTAAAATCTTGTAATTCATGTTGTTAGGAAACTTATGGAAATTCAGGAGAATTTATGCCTGTTGCAACATTTCATGTAGTAAGGCTAAATAAAGTTAAGGTAGTATGTAAACACCTACACATGAACAAATAAACACAAATGGAGGTTTTACAAAAAGTAAATAAAGCAAATGCAGAAGGTAATAGCATAAAGGAGATGAGGCTATTCAGACAATTTATATTGTTAAAAATAAACTTTTATAATTTATTTGAATCATAAAAATTCTTGAACACTTTAACTGATCTGTTCATTGGCACTGGATATTTCCTCCATGGTTGTGCAATGGAATTCATCTATGACTTTTTTTGTGCTGTTCTTGTCCACTGTCTTTCACAAGTTCTCCTTAGAGGGTCTTAGATGTTCTTGAGGCCTTTTCACTTTCCTTGGGTACAACCCTCGGTCTGCAAATCTGTTAACTTTTGCTACTTCACCCAGCTCCTTTTCGAATCACTCATTTTCTCATATTGCCAATTGTTACGCATTTTTAGAAATAGTAGCTTATTTTGTGCTCACTGTCTATTCTCCATTGCTCCTTGAGTCATCCATAACTTTGAGTCTTCAGAGATTGTGGGATTCTAAAATTTGTGATTATTCAGTCTTCACTTTTTAAATGGGGTTTTGTGCTGAAAACAGCTTAGTATCATTGAAAAAGCTACACAGTTTTCTCAAACGAAATTTTGCCTAATCTTGACCTACTGAATTCTGGGCTCAATTTATTTTCCATCTGCAGTGCCCATCTCATATACTTATGGATGAACTAATCCAATGGAATGAACAGACTATAGTCTGTGAATAATCTAGAAAAAAAGGAATTTAAAAAATTTGTTTATTCCCATAAATTTGGTACAGTCACATTCTTGAGTAATGATGACTCTCCTTGAGAACACCTAATATTCTGCAGAGTTGTGTACCCTTAAAATATCTTTTTCAAATAGAAGCTTCTGGAAGATTGACCATGCCATTCATAGAGAATCCTTTTTCCACTTGTACTGTTCTCAGGACAGTGGCAAATACTTTTGGCAGGCTTGAGTCTTCCTACTCATTTTTCCCTTGGCATTAATGAGACTATCATTGAATGGACGTTTTCCTGTGGTTACATTTATCAATGAATATTTTAAGAAGTTACCATGTATCTGAGAGATTCTTTGTGAGAGAAAAGCCTTTAAGATTTCATTTTGCCCTCCTGGGTCAAATGCTTTTTCAAAGCACTGAATAGAGTGCCAGCTCTGGAATCAGAAGAACCCAACTGTAAAGTCAGCCTCAGAAATTTGCTAGTTATTTTGTGACCCTGGACCACTCATTTAATCCTGATTGTCTCAGTTTCCTCATCTATAAATTGAGTTAGAAAAGGAAAAGGCAAACCACTTCAGTATCTTTGCAAAGAAAACCCCCAATGGGGTCACAACCAATTGACAAATAAGTACAAGTGACACCTGCATTCTTTCTCTATACTATTTATTGGTCATGTGAGTATAAATGTTATGATTTGCTGCCCAAAAACATTTATCAACTCTTAACCTTTTTCTCAAAGATACTTAAGGTATACATGTGTAGGACATTATTATTATTATAAAATGATGAGAAAAGTGGCATAATGAATAAAAGATACTTACGGTATATGTGTAGAACATTCTTATTATAAATTGATGAGAAAGGTGGCACAATGGATAGATTGTTGGAATCAGGAAGGCCTAAGATCAAATAACTGAGACATTTAGTAGTTGTACAATCCTCTGCAAATCATTTCACCTCATCTATGAAATGAAGGGGGCTAGACTCAATGGTCTCTGAGGTCCATTCTAGTTCTAGACTACGATCATGAAACTGTAGGGATCTAGATGAAATTATTGATGTCCTCTCAATCCCAGTTTTTATGTTGTAATGCCATCCATATTTTAGTTCCTGTTCTTTTTCTATCCTCCCTTTTCTGATAAGTCTTGGGAAACAATCCCCTCCACCCCAGAGCTACCAAAATGTTGCTGTCTCCAGGATATAGATTTCTTTCAGTGTGTACAGTAGTCCCCTTGTTTCTCCAAATTCATCTTATGTGTTACTTCATATTCCTCATATTGCCCATCTGGGACTAATGTTGGGGTCCAAAAGGGGTAGGTCCATTCTCGTTGGTGAAAATATATAATATAAAAATATTGATGGCTGGTTTTTTTCTCTTTGCTGTTTTCATAATAATTTGTTTCATCTTTGAATGTTTCTGGGTGATGTGGCATATTGAACCTCCCATCAATTTTTTTGAACATTTGTTATTTCCACTGTCTTATAAGGCAAGTTGTGTTGTTGCCCTTGTATTACACTTGAAAGTGTTACTCATAAGCTCCCATCATTTTGCTCCAGAGTGTTTTTTATTCAGTCGTTTCAGTCATGTATGACTCTTTGTGACCCTATTTGGGGTTCCTTAGCAAATATACTAGAGTGGTTTGCTCTTTCCTTTTCTAGCTCATTTTATAGGTGAGGAAATTGAGGGAAACAGGGTTAAGTGTTTTGTCTCTAAGTACACAGCCAGTGTCTGAGGCAGGTTTGAACTCAAGAAGTCTTTCTGACTCCAGGCTGGACACTATCTACTGCATTACCCAGATGCCCCTAAATGGGTATTCCTATAGCTACTATGTAATATTATCCATTTATTTACATAGTATATGTAGCATATAAATATACATAGAATACAGATGTATTCTATTTTCAATAATATAGTATATGTATGATATATATATATAGCATATATTATAAGTGTGTAACATTATACATTTATTTCCATTTGGCAAGGTCAATGTTTGCTGACTATAGTGGTTTCTTTTCTCTTTTGGTAACTTTTTCATGACTGCTTTTCATCAGTTAGACTTCTAGAAAATGATAAAGTTAACCTATTTTATAATTGTCCCCCTCATTTTCCACTTTTTAGCATCAACAGGTCAGGTTGAAGGTGTTGGAATTATAATTTTTGATGATGATTTTGACCTTTGTCCCAGCTAATTGATAATATAATGTCACCTTCTCCACCTCACCCCCTCACCACCCTCAACACCTACATAGTTGAGCAACCAGTCATTGTTCAGCAAGACTCCCTTCCAAAAGCCTTCATGATAGCCTGGGGTTCTGAATAGTTCACAACTCCAGCCTCTTATTTGCCATGGCTAAGTCATATTTTCCCAACATGCTTTTCAATACAGACATTAACAGATAGATTGACTTTCTCTGAAGAATATTGTCAGATTAGTTGTAGAATTTCTGCCTTTTCAGATAAGCTACAATCATCCTTATGGTTATCTTTGTGCATGCTTATTGTGAGCAGAGCAAGACACGATAATCCAGAACTTCAATGAAAAGATGTTTCTTTCTGGACGAAGGCAATCAACCCTAAGCCATTTACTTATCATACAGTATGCCAGCCCATTGATCATTGGCAAAATCTCATATTTAGGGTACTAACAGCAGCTAGTTGGTACAATGGATAGAGTGCCAACCCTGGAGTCAGGAATATCTGAGTTCATATCTGACCTCAGATACTTATTAGTTATGTTGTAACTCTGGGCAAGTCAATTAACCCTGATTGCCTCAGTTTCCTCACCTGTAAAATGAGCTGGAGAAGGAAATGGCAGACCACTCCAGTATCTTTGCCAAGTGTGGAAGAGGCATGAAGAAAGAGGATTTGCAGGACAAGCAGGCAAGAAACAAAGCTTGGGGACCTGCTCTGCAAAATCAAGGTGAAGATTCCAAAAGGAATGTTCCCAGGAGGAGGCAGTTGAAACTGGCCAGGGAGAGAAAGTGGGGCTTTGGCACTCTCTGGGGTTGACTGACCAGGAGAGAAATCTCTTCTCTGGGTTCCTGATCAAAAGAGGCTGGTTTTTCCTGACCTAGGCAGAGAGAGAGACCTTTGTGGCTTTTGACAGAGTCTGGACTTGAATTACTCAAGCAGAGATTATCTGACTAAAGAAAGAAGAAAAGAAGAAAAATACTTGTCCTCCATCTCTCTGGCTGTCTTGGTGTCACAATTGTGACTAAACTGACATTTCCTAAAGCCTTCATAATTCTCCTTGTAGATTAGGGACAAACCTCATCCCTCTCACCTCAATCCCCATTATGTTTGTTACCAATAAACCCCCTTCCTTGAGAAAAGAAGAGTAAAGAATATTCCTCTGAAATCTCATAGTTCCCCCTGGGTTACTTAGAAGGTGGCTGACTAAGACTGGGGGTGGGGAAAGGGTGGCAGGAGGGCTTCAGGTGGAAGACTGGGAGGTGAAGGGTGGAGGCTAGGAAATAGTTTGACTTATTAGCCATTAGTGATCAATAGGCAAACCCCAGAGCACCCCACAAGCAGCATCTCTTCATCTCTCTCTATCTACATCTCTCTTCGATCTCTTTAACAAATAGGCATTCCTGAATGTTCCCCTTAGCAGCTCTCTAGGCAGCCAGAGTACATTTCAGTTATTACAACCAGAAATAGTTCCACACAAATCATCTATTTATTACACAAGAATACCACAAAAGGAGTCACAAAGAATTAAACAACTGAATAATAACAAAAACAGTTAATATTTATATATAGTCCAAGAACTATGATTCTCCCCTTTTCCTCACTTCACTACAATCATCATTGAAGGGGTTTCCCATAGGACTGAGACTACTTGTTATATTTCTTTGTTTTATAGGTTATTGCCATTGCCTGAGAAACAGGTTTATTAGTGATGAAGAACAGCTGGGAGGTTAAATGAATAGAGTGTTGGGCCTGGAGTTAGGAAGACTAGAGTTGAAATTTGGCCTACAACACTTACTGTTACTGTCTGGGTGATCCTGGGCAAGTCATTTCACCCTCATTTATAAAATGAAATGGAGAAGGAAATGGCAAATCACTCTAGTATCTTTTGCCAAGAAAATCCCACATGTGGTCATGAAATGCTGAAAGTGACTGAAATGGATCAACAACAATTGGTGTTAGCCCTCATAATTAGCTGGCACATAATCCTTGTACAGTGGACTCTATCTTGAGGCATTTTCAGCATCATAAAATTAGACAGATACTAACTTTGCCTTCAAGAAACCATAGTCACTCCTATATTACAATGGGGCAGTAGAGCAGGACTTTATGGAAGAATATAACACCTAATAATAACATTTGCTAAATTTGATCCTATTATTAAATTAAATAAGTCCTATTAAATAGGACTAACATTTCAAAATCTTTTTTTTTATTTTTAATTTTACCAAGAACCAATAAAAAACTTCAAAAACAAGTTAGACTAATAGGAATGTAGACGTTGTATAGTATATAATAGAACTCCTAGTTGGGGAGTCAGCACATCCTGGACCTTGTCTCATTTATCCCACTCTGTAAATGTGGGTGAGTCACTTTTACCTCTGAAAGCCTCAGTTTCTTCATCTGTAAAATTAGATTGAATTCTCTATTCTTCAAAAGTCCCTTGTAGAATTAATATCCAAATATTAGATTGTCTTATGTAAAGGCCCACAAACCCACCAGACCAGACACCTCATTATCTGTTCCTTCCTTGAAACAGCCTTTGAAGTTGTTATCTGGTGAAAACATGCCCCTGTCATTTATCTGGTTTCATTTAAGTATTGGACATCATCTTAAATGAAGGCAAAACAAAAACCTTTGATGCCCTGGCCAGCTCCGGGACATTAAATTCCAGTGATGCCACCAAGAGGTTGCTTTAGAACTAATGATAACAGCTAAACCTTAGGTACTTAGACAGGCCAGCCATCAGAACCCAAACCCCTGTGAGCAAGATTTAAACTGGTTAGAGAACTGTGCTAAGGAGGATTAGCCTTGCTGAGTTTCCTGGTCACGGATGGTACCCCATACCTGAGAAAGCTATTTCAAATATGTATGGCATTTTGGTCATAAGTTGGATTGGTCTCTCCTTTATCCAAGGATCTATACCCCTTACTAAAGAAATACCACGTCAAAGCAAAAGGCAACATGGAATAATGATAACAACTTACATAGCTCCCACTCGATGCCAAGCTCTGTCTCAAGCACTTTATAATTATTCTCTTTCATTTGGTCTTCACAAAAACCCTAAGAAATTAGTGCTATGATTATCCTTTCTATTTTATAGATGAGGAAATTGAAGTACCAAATATAAATTAATGGAGTTTTCTTTGTTGACCTATTAATTTGCTGACTGGGGATCCTTATTTAACTTTTGTTGTTGTATCATTTCAGTCTTATCTGAGTCTTCATGACCCCATTTGGGGTTATCTTGGAGTGATTTGCCATTTCTTTCTCCAGTCCATTTTGCAGATGAGGAAACTGAGGCCAACAGGGTTATGTGACTTGCCCCAAGTTCATATGGCTGGTATGTTTTTGAGGCCAAATTTGAATTTGAGCCTTCCTGACTTCAGGTCTTATTGTCTTTCTACAGCACCACCTAGTTATCCCTGTGGAACAGTGGAAAACATTGGATGGACAGTCAGTTTTACATCTACATCTTTGTGACTCTTTAGACTCAGTTTTCTCATCTATAAAATGAAGGATAGGGCTAGGTAGACTTAAGATTACTTTTGTAACAGTTAAAATTTAGGAATTTGGGGAGACTGAGGCAGGTAGAAATTAGTTTCTCTCTGCAAGGAGTATTATATTTTTTAGAGGTTTATTAAAGATTAAGAATTAAAGAAAATACAGGATAAGAAAACACGTGCCTAGGCCAGAATGGAAGAGATGCCTCTGCTCCAAAATGGAAGTCCAAAAAGAGCGAGCCTATTCACAACCAGGTTTAAATACCTTCTCGATCTCGGCCCACGTGAGAATTCAGTGAGATTATAGGGCATTCTAGGGATTGAAGTCCTGGATTCATGTCTATTTTTTACACTTCCAACTTTAAATGAAATAATTGATCCTATGAAATTGTGCCATCCTAAGGATGAGAAAAGTAAGTGGCATTGACTGTAAAGATAATTTTAGGATTGTGACTTAAAATAAAATTTAATTGGTTGGCAAGGGAAATCTAAAAATACCCACGTCAGTCTGGGAATTTATGGTAATTTAATTAATATAGAGGGAAGGAGTTTAAGGAGGAGAGAAGAGGATATAGGATTTCTTCTGCCTGGCCTGTGCCAGGGGGAATTTAAAATCCCCACCTCTAGGTCTCTGAAGAAGATTAGAGGAGGAAAACTCAACCAGAAACTCACCACTGAACCGGACACTAGCTTGTAGCCATGCTAAGATGCAGAAAGGCCCAGCACGCTGATATTAGCCAACTCTCTGCCACCAAAAAAGTGCCAGAGATAGGAAGTTATCCAAATATATAGATCTTTCACCCTTGTGTCTCCTCTAAATTTTTGCATCTACCAATCCCATCAAAGGCTTTTCTCCAGGACTGCCCATATTTTTAGTTCTCATCTTTTTGATTAGATTATATCTTTAGAGTTACTTAACACTTCTTTGTTAAGTTCACCTTTTGTTAGTTACTTGACCTTTTTGTGATTAATTTAACCTTTATAGTTACTTAACACCTTTTTGTATTAAGATCTTAAAATAGACAGCTTAAAGTTCTAGCTTCACTATAAGGTAAGAGTTAAGTACCTTCATTGTTCAATCAGGAGATTATAACTTTATCTTCCCCTAAAGTAAGGTTTTAGTAGGGTGGAGTAATTTAGAGTTCCCAAGACATTCCTGATTTTGTTAAACTAAGTATATTCATTGTTACAATCAGGAAATAGCTAAATCCAATCTTCACATTATCATTTCTGCTCCAAGGTCCCATTCCTCTTTGTGAGTTCAAATCAGGTCCAGAATAGCCATTCCATTTGTCATTTCCTTCACCTTTCTAAGGATCAAATTATCGAGAAGGCTTGTCACAATGCTTAATGACTCTGATTTTGGCAGAAGGAGCTGAAGCAGATGTCCCCTATCACCATAATCTCATATTTCCATGCCAGGTTTGTGATCTGTTTCTAGAACTCTGATTCCAATTTCTCCTTCTGTCTCGGTCATCTGTAGTGTATCCTCATGACTGGATTGCTCCTGCTAGTTTCTATATTAACATATTCTAGTTGTGTGATCCTGGGGCAAACTAGTTACCCTCTCAAGGCTAGAGGCAACTCTCTTAGAATTCTCTGGTCTAGTACCTATTGCTGTCTTCTCTTTACACCAATCCTTACCAAATGCTCCCTGTCATGTTCTTCAGGTTCCTGGTTCTTGTTATAAAAGGCTATTCTCTGTCGTGTTCTTTATTACATAATTCATACCTTTTTGGAACTAGAGTTGTGATCAAGCAACCCACCCCTCCAGGTGTCTCATGTGGAATTAACTTCTTGTGTTAGGATTGCTAATTTAACTGTTCTTCAATCCTTCACATTTAGATCTGAGGCCATGGGTTTTATAGTTGGCTGCCTTCAAGGATATTGTCTCCCATGAATGACTGACTGGCCTTAGGTGAGTCATCTTTTACCAAACCTACCCTACTCTGATTCTAAACTTGGCAGAACTAGAAGAACAGTTTTTTTTTTCTCCTCCCTGTCTTTTGTTTGGTTTAAAGCCTTCTTAATTAAATTTATAAGAGTCCAGGTAATTTTTTCCCCTCCCTAGCTCTTTTTCTGTGCAACCCACCCCTGGTCAGGAACCTTGTGTTGCTGTATTTTAAGCCAGGGTATGAAACCCAAACCTTGTTCTCAGACATCTTCTTAGTCAGCTGTTCATTTCCCAGATCCTTTTCTTTTCTGAATCCTCTATATTCAAATGACTGTATGTTAAAAACACTTGTGTCCATGAGGTCTTAAGTTTTTTGTTTGTCTAGTAATTTTATAATGCTTAGCAATGTGTTTTCTAGGTTTATTATGATGGTGTTTCACCACACACACACACACACAATGAATTGCCAGAAGTGAATACTTATCAAATTTAATGAATTTAGGGGAACTGTTGTCCTGGCCAGGATATTGCAGAAAGAATTTTCTGTCATTTAGTTCTCGTTGACAAGTAGCTGCCTCAGTATCCTTAGGAAGTTTGTCATCATCATTACTCACCCTTCTTCTGCTGACTCTCCTGGATGATCTCACTATTGATGACACTGGTGCATTTTGTCAGAACCCAAAAAGCTACTTCCTCACCAGGTGTTCCAACTCCCTCTACTACCAGAGCCCCCCATCTCTATTGTTGTTCAGTCATATCCAGAACTTTGTTATCTTGGCAAAGATATTGGAATGCTTTGCTATTTTCTTCTTTAGATCATTTTAAAGATGAGGAAACTGAGGCAAACAGGGTTAAAAGACTTGCCCAGGATCACATAGTGTCTGAGGTCATATTCGAACTCGGGTACTTCTGACTCTAGGTTTGGAACTCTATCTATTGGACCACCTAGCTCCCCAAGGATCCCTTCCCCAGTGGACATCCTCCTTCTTAGGCTTCTTGGATTAGCATTGGATTAGCACTTCTACTCTCTGGAAAATCTAAATTTAAACACTGCCATAGGTATTTACTAACTGATCTTATCAAGTTATCTGACCTACTGTAACAAGGGAATCACTTTAAAAGACTGATATATATTAATTTAAGGTCGCCAAGGAATCAGCTATGTAATTCCTAAATGGAAAACTCAAGTCAGCCGTCAGCCTTTTTTGGAGTTTAATTACAATAGGAGCAAGAAAGGAATTAGAGATATATATATAGAGAGAAAGGGGAGAGAAGGGAATAGGGCTTAAATACCCCTTCTGTTTAGGCTGGGCCAAAAGGCCCAAGCCCTTAGATAGCTGGGGCAAAGAAAAGAGATCAGTCCCTTTCACTCACGTGTCCAAAATGGAGAAACAGTCTCAGAGGCCCCCACCTTCAGCTTCCTTCAGAGCAAGCTTCCTCAGAGCCCAGCAACCACCGACCAAAAACTCCACCCTCCCCAGTCTCCAGACCCTCCTATCTTTAAGGACACCATCCAAGTTGCCTCCCCTCAGTCCTCACATCTACCAATCACTCTTCATCAATTTCCCTGTCAATGGAGGCTCTCGCTTAACCCAGGACCGCCCAGAGGTTTCTGGCTTTTGCACATGTCTGTTGAAGGTCATATTTTTCAAATGATTAAATCTTTACTCCTTTGTTCCAGCCCTTTCTAAATCCTGTTAACTTGAGTATGGTAGAGATTGGAATAATTAAATTTTGATCTAGGCTGCAGCCCTTACTCAATCTTATTAGGACTGAATAGGGTGGAGATTTATTCCAAGTATCTCCATTGTATCAATTCTAAAATCAATCAAGACTCAAAGAAATTCCTGTTCTATGCTTAAGCATAGGTCAAAGTCCTTTCCATTGTTTAGCAAAAGGTTTTCTGTCCTAAAGTAATCTTAAGAAGGGAAGAGAAGGAACCTCCCATGCCAATGGAGTTCCCATTCCAATAGACTATCAGTAAGAAATTTTCCAAGTATGAAATATCCCAATGGTGAAATTTTCAACAATTATAAGTCTAAGGAAATTTGAGGTTTACACTACCCAATCTCAGTTTCCTCATTTGTAACATGGAGGTAATAATAGTGGCAGAAAGGTTGTTGTATGTATCATATGTGAACATATATAAAGCTCTTTGCAAAGTCAAAGATACATAAATACTAACTATTATTATTATCATTATCTGTCTCATATTTGTCTATCCTCCATACTCCTTATGTAGGTTAAATTCTCCTTTTCATATCCTTTTTCTTCTCTCTGATCTCCTAAAAATCTTTCTTTCAAAAAGCATTTCATTCTCCCTGACAATTGAGATAACAGAAAGACATTCCTCCAGCTTGCTCACTTTCTACTGCAGGATGATGCTTCTGAGTATCTTGTGTGAGTTATAATAGTGTTAACTTTGATAGTGCTTCAAAAGCTATAAAACATTGCCTCTTCATAACGCTGTAGAGAGACATGCATATAAGTGTATATATGTGTGTGGATATTAAAAGTGTTATGCCTGTTTTGTAGCTAAAGAAGCTGGGTTCTGAATTAAGTTACTGGCCCTTGGTCATCTAACTGGAGCAAGGGTACTTAATCTGAGATCTGTGAACTTAGAAGATGAAAAAAATAACATCCTGATTTTCACTAACCTTGTGGACCTTTTGGGCACTCAATGAAGGTGATGGACTTCTCAGAATAACGTTTTTTAAATACATACAACAAAATACACAGAATCACAAAGGAAACCAATTATATTGAAAAATATTTTTAAAAAGGTAGAACAAGTTAATGTACCCCAAGTTAAGAACTTCTACTTTAACTGAAATTTTTATATTTCCTTGAATTATGAATTTTAAAAAATATTCTTCTGGGAAGAGGTCTGTAAAGTTTTATCAGATTCCTCAAGGGATCTCTGGTACAAAACAGACTAAGAACTAATGAGTGAGAACATTGAGATAAATTTGGACAAAGGTCTTCTGACTCTAAATCTAATACCACATCCCCCTTAGCCCATGCTCCATATATACATGTATATGAATATATATATAATATGTAATGTATACATTATTTATCTATGCATTATTTGGCATTGATGGACACCTTCCTTTCTTATCTTTTCCTAATATATAACTTATTTTAAGAGTAGCTAGGTGGCCCAGTGGAGAGAACTGTGAAGACTGGATTTAGCTATATCCTGATTGTAACAATGAGGGTACTTAGCTCTTCCTTTATTGGGAAGATTGAATTGTAATCCACAATCTACTTTTAGATTTTAATCCCCAAAATCCCCAGACTTCTTTCCATTTAGATGGTCACCATTGGTGAGTGAAAGGCTGACTTAGTTTCCCTGCCTTTCTGGAGGTGTAAAGCCTCTTTTTCCCTGATTGGAGCCTTAGTATTTTTTACCTGGCTCAGAGGAAGCTGGTACTCCCTGGTGGCCCACATAGATTTGAGGAGATAAAACGAGGGAAATGACAGGTTCAGAATGGAGAGAAACCAGAGGACTGGGGGTGGGGGGTGGTGGGGGAAGCACTACTAAAGACTGGGAAAAGAACAATAATAACTAAGCTTCTCCCAGAGGAGAGTAGGCACAGAGAAGAGTAACTGAAGACCCAGTATTGACTAGAGCAGCCGGTGGGTGGGTGGGTGGGTGGTTGTTCTCTTTTTCCTGTTGTTTGTATAAAAACTGGGACTACTGTATAAGGGGCAGATGGTAGAGGAAGTCTTCAGAGCCTTGCCATGGGGGGTTTTGGGAAATGCAGTCCCACATAATACTTTTTCCCCCTTCACCTCAGGATAAACTGAGACTGTGGTGAGACTCCAGACAGGGGAAAGTGCAGGAGTGTGAGTGGTAGAATGATATTCTGCTTTGCCAGGAGTTTAGGGACTAAGAGTTGAAGCAGTGACAGAAGATGTTGATTATAGTACCATTGGTGGCAAAAACTTAGCCTATTCTATATAAAAAAAAAAAAATTAATGTCTGCTTAAGTTGTTCAGTTGCTTTCAAAGTCATGTTTTGCTCTCCATGACCCCATTTGGGGTTTTCTAGGCAAAGATACTGGAGTGGTTTGCCATTTCCTTCTCCAGCTCATTTTACAAATGAGGAAATTGAGGCAAACAAGGTTAAATGACTTACCCAAGGCCATGTGTCTGAGGCCATATTTGAACTCAGATGAGTCTTTCCAACTCCCAGTCAGGCGCTCTATATATTGTGCTACCTAACTGCCCTGGATAATGCATTTTCTAAATGTGTCATTTCCCCTCCAAGTACTCAATAATCCAATGACTGACCCTGCTGTTCCTCAAACAAGGTATTCTATTTCCCAATTCTAAGTGTGTTCACTGGATGTCCTCAGTACTGGAATTCTCTCCCTTTTCTCTGCTTTACTGACTTCCTTTAAAAATCAGCTAAAATTCCCCCTTCCCCTTTACATGATGCTATTCTATTCCCCTCCTCCTTAATACCAGTCCCTTAGTTTCTTCCATCTGAGATTACCCCTAATTTATCCTGAACACATCTTGTTTGTACATATTTGCAGATCATCTCCCCTGTTAGATTCTAAGCTCCCTAAGGACTGGGATTGTTTTTGTCTTAATTTGTATACCTAGCTTAATACTGCCTGGCACCAAGCAGATGATTACAAAGTGCTTGTTGATTAGACTAGACCAAAAACTTTATGGAGGCATTTTGTATCTTCCTCCAAGCAGATATGAGTAGTAAAGTAAGCAAAATGCCATCATGGTGCTTTGAATATTATAGGTGCATTTAATTTAATTTTCTTGGGAGAGTGGGGAGAAGTGGAAGGAATATTTTTGGTTTGAAAGAGTTAATCCATACTTAAAATAATAATCTTCCTGAAGATATGGTATATTTTAATGAGAAATTTTCAAAGAGTAAATGACATGTCACCATTACTTTCCCATTGCTTTGTGATAATCACAATTTCTGTTAAAGCCTTAATTTGGGAACCTGAACTCATTTTTTTGAAAAATATTTTGTTAATTGTATTTTGATATAATTGGTTTCCTAAAACCCATCAATTTTATATAGATTTTTAAAAGTTCTGAAGTCTCTATAGGCTTCCCCAGAAAGTGCATGTGTGTGCTCTTTCTGTCTCTCTCTGTCTTCTGTCTCTCTCTGTCTTCTGTCTCTCTCTGTCTTCTGTCTCTCTCTGTCTTCTGTCTCTCTCTGTCTTCTGTCTCTCTCTGTCTTCTGTCTCTCTCTGTCTTCTGTCTCTCTCTGTCTTCTGTCTCTCTCTGTCTTCTGTCTCTCTCTGTCTTCTGTCTCTCTCTGTCTTCTGTCTCTCTCTGGCTCTCTCTGTCTTTGTCTCTGTCTCTCTCTCTGTCTTTGTCTCTGTCTCTCTCTCTGTCTTCTGTCTCTCTCTGTCTCTTTCTCTTCTGTCTCTCTCTGTCTCTGTCTCTCTCTGTCTCTGTCTCTCTCTCTCTGTGTCTCTCTCTGTGTCTCTCTCTGTGTCTCTCTCTGTCTCTGTCTCTGTCTCTCTCTCTCTCTCTCTCTCTCTCTCTCTCTCTCTCTCTCTCTCTGTCTCTCACACATACACCCTAGTCATCTTATCATTTGACAGTTTCTTAATCCCTCAGAACCCTCCAGGCAACTATCTAAGATTATACATTACAGAGGAGGGGATGTCAGAACCATTAATTATGGAAATCATATAAGTCAATGAGCTAAATATTGCCTTAGAAAACCCCAATTAATATTATCTATTTTTATTGTATTTTCTTTATTTTAGTAAACTTTTCCCCATTACATTTTAATGAATCCAGCTTCGTCTTACCTTGACACTTCTTTTCTAGGCCAGCTCCTTTATTTGACAGATGAGGAAACTGAGTTACAGGAATTAAGTGGCTTCTCTCAGGGTTAAACAATTTGTTGTTGTCTTTAATAACCCAGGATACCTATATCTTGAACCTAGAGACTCTGACTACTAATCCAGCACTCTTGTAATGGGCATCATACTGATCTTTTTAGACAGCTGACCTATATCATAGTAGATAGGGTATCAGTATACATGGATATAGAGAGAGGATTTTTTTTTTAGTGGCATTTTTCTATCTCCCCTGAAGGCTAAAGCAGGATAACCTAAAATATGAAAGGCATTCCACCAGAATGCTGTTTATTGGATATTTGGCAATGGCTAGATTTATTTATTCAACTTGACTTGCCCTTGAATTCCCATGTTAGATTTTTCTTTCAGTCTTAATACTTTTAAAATTTAAGGAGGCATCTTATCCTCCCCCACCCTCAATAAACTCCAGGTGGCTCCTTATCACCTCCAGGATCAAATACAAAATCCTCTGTTTGCATCTCTCCCCTCTTTCCAGGCTTCTTACATTTACTTATTCCCCTCCGTCTATTCTTCAGTCTAGCGACGCTGGCCTTATAGTCGTTCTATGAACAAAACACTCCATCTTTCTGCTCCTGTCATTTTCTCTGACTCTTCCCCAAGTCTAGAATGTTCTCTCCCATATCTGCATTCTGGCTTTTCTTGGCTTCAAGTCCCAACTAAAATCCCACCTTCCACAGGAAGCCTTTTCCAATCCCTTTTAATTCTAGTGCCTTCCTTCTGTTAATTATTTCCTTTTTATCCTGAACATACCTTGTCCACACACATTTGTTTACTTGCTGTCTCCCCCATTAGATTATAAGCTCCATGAGGGCACAGATGGTATTTTATGCCTTTCTTTCTTTGTAATCCCACAGTGCTTACCACAGTGCCTGGCATATGGGATGCACTTAATAAATAAATGCTTTCTGTTGCCAAAGTGGGGGACTATGGGTACGGAACATTGTAGAACCGTGATGAGGAACCTATGACACACGTGTCAGCACTGACACACATAGCCATTTTCTATGACATGTGGCTGCATGGGACTGCATGCCAAGGACTTTTTTTCTCCAAGAGACACACCACCTGGATTGTGCTTGGTTTTTTGGTGAATTTTGACACACCAAGCTCAAAAGGTTGCCCATCACTGCTGTAGAATAATCAAACTGTTTTGATGCATTGGTTAATTTTGGTGATCCCCCTGGCCCCCTTTTATTCCTTGTCAGAAGGGGTGACTCTTTGGGAAGGAGAGAAGAATGGAATACTATGGGAAATTCAGGTGATGTAAAAAACATAAGATATCAGTTTGCACAAATTGGGTCAGATATAATAGGATCGTGAGGATGAAGTCTAAAGAAAGGATAGTAGAGCTCACAGTAAAGGCAGAATAGGAAGCTATTAAAGCTTAAATTCCTGGGTTTGTCTCACGGTCTCAGACACTAGCTGTGCAGTCCTAGGCAAGTTACTTCATCCTATTTGCCTCAGTTTCCTTGTCTGTAAAATGAACTGGAGAAGGAAATGGCAAATCACTATGGTATCTCTGCCTAGAAAAACCCATATGGTGTCAGAAAGAGTCACATACAACTGAGTGACTTGAACAGCAAAAGCTTCAAACTGCATCAGGACTTTGGGACACTATACATAAGGGCACATAGAAATATCTATACGAAGGAGGTCAGGATGTCTTTGGAGAGTTGAGTCACAAGAAAATAAGCACTGACTATACTGAAAGCACAAAAAACAGAAAACCAGAACAAAATTGTACTCCTAACCACCCCTCCCACCTGCCTCTTTTTTTTACCCATGTGTGTTTTAAATTAACATTTCAACCTATTTTGTAAGATGGAAGAAATGCTTTTTCTTCCCTCTCCACAGAGAATAATTTTTTTTAACTTGAAAGACAGAACAAACATGCCTTTCTTAAAATAAGTGGAATCTTTGAATACCAGCATCTTTTCTCCCCAATTCCCCTCCCAACCCTCACAAGTTGCCAATATAGTCAACTTTCAATTTCTCAGTGACTGATTTATCCAGCCTGGCAGTAATCCATACCCCTTGCTTCTCCTCCTCCCTTCTGTTGGCCTCTCCAGTGTCTGTCCTCCCCTTTTACCAAGGGAGGAGGATAGGGAAGAGGAATGAAAAAGGACCGACAGTTGGACCATTTGCTACCTGCCGTGTAGTTATCGTTCATGGTTATAGTCTCTGTTCAACCACAGATTGGAAGGAGTAGTCTGGTCCAGTCCACTCTTCTGTACATCACCACTAGCTTGGTTGTGGTCATGTGCCAGCCCTCTCTCCTCCTTGTTCAGAAGTTGGCTCAGTCTTGTTGATGCCCTCATGCCTTGGAGGCGTGAGGGGGAGAGGGAAGGGAATGGAATGGGACTTTGCTTTCTGCCATAATGCTTTCCTGTGCATTTCAGCTGGAGGAGCTGCCCTAGAGCAAGGCCAGACACTTCTTTCTGACCTTGACTGCAGTAGAAAGACTTAGCTGAGACTTGAACTCGTTGACAAGGTCTTTCGATCAGTGCCCAGATCCTTTGGTAGGCATCTGTTTTCAAAGGCATCTAATTTCCAGAATGAATATTATCTATGGTGTCATCCGGACGAGGGAAGAAAGAAAAGAGCAAACATGCTCCCAAGCACTCAGAGAGGCATTAGAGATTGTGGGGAGTTCAGATTTCAGGGTCAAGAGGAGGGTTTGAGAGAGCAGAGGAGACATAAGAAGATTTAGAGATTGGGGAAGATAGCTGAGGCAAAGGAATGATAGTAATGTGTGTGAAAGAGCTGAGGGGAAGGAGAAGAACAAAAAAGGACAAAGGGAGAAAAGTCTTAGTGTGCCTTGAGTGATGCCAACAACAAGAAAAAAAATAAATACCAAAGACCCAAATATCTACTCCTCAGGCTCTACTAACACACTTTAGTAGTTCAATAAAAATAAAATGAATATGATCTTAGATCCAGAGCGATGAAGAGATCTCAGTCCATCTGTTCCAATCTCTCATTTTACAGATGAGGAGACTGAGGCCAAAGAAGGTTGTGATGTGCCCAAGATATCTGTTACAAGGGAATCACTTTAAAAGACTGATATATATTAATTTAAGGTCGCCAAGGAATTCAGCTATGTAATTCCTAAATGAAAAACTCAAGTCAGCCGTCAGCCTTTTTTGGAGTTTAATTACAATAGGAGCAAGAAAGGAATTAGAGATAGAGAGAAAGAAAAAGGGAGAGAAGGGAATAGGGCTTAAATACCCCTTCTGTTTAGGCTGGGCCAAAAGGCCCAAGCCCTTAGATAGCTGGGGCAAAGAAAAGAGATCAGTCCCTATCACTCACATGACCAAAATGGAGAAACAGTCTCAGAGGCCCCCACCTTCAGCTTCCTTCAGCGCAAGCTTCTCCAAGTCCACTGCAATCACCCCGACCAAACTCCTCAACCCCCCTCAAGTCTCCAGCCCCTCCTATCTTTAAGGAAACCATCCAAGTTCCTCCTCTCAGTTCTCCCATCTACCAATCACTGTTCATCAATTTCCTGTGCCAATGGAGGCTCTAGCTTAACCCAGGACCGCCCAGAGGTTTCTGGCTTTTGCACATGTCTGTTGAAGGTCATATTTTCAAATGATTAAATCTTTGATCTAGGCTGCAGCCCTTACTCAATCCTGTTAGGACTGAATAGGGTGGAGATTGATTCCAAGTATCTCCATTGTATCAATTCTAAAATCAATCATGACTCAAAGAAATTCCTGTTCTATGCTTAAGCATAGGTCAAAGTCCTTTCCATTGTTCAGCAAAGGGTTTCTGTCCTAAAGTAATCTTAAGAAGGGAAGAGAAGGAACCTCCCATGCCAGTGGGGTTCCCATTCCAATAGACTATCAGTAAGAAATTTTCCAAGTATGAAATATCCCAATGGTGAAATTTCCAACATTTATAAGTCTAAGGAATTTTGAGGTTTACATATCTCAAATAGTCAAACTAAGTCCTCTGATCACTGATATCTTCATTGTGCCATGCTAATTCTGTTGAATAGGTTATTATTATTATATGAAAAAGCAACACATGAATCAGTAATTTGCTGGGGAGGTAGGGGTTGGATCAATGGAATTTTTAAATTCCCAACCATAGCATTTATATGGTGCCTTATATGTTGTCTCATTAAATCCTCATGACACCCTGGTGAGGTATAAGGGAATAATAAGCACTTCTATCACCTCTACTATGTGCCAGGCACTGTGCTGTGTGCTTTACAAATATTAACACATCTGGTAACCTTTCCATTCTCCCAGACTGCCTTTCTTTTATCCATACCACTCCTATGTGGTACCTAGGTATCCTCAAGCATATGTCCATATGCCCCATACTATGCTATTGTATTGTAGACAGAGCCACTAGTCTTAAAGTTAGAAACACCTAGGTTTGAATTCTACTTCTAACATTAGCTCTGTGACCATGGATTTCCTGAGCCTCAGTTTCTCCCTCTATAAAATTGGGGATAATATTTTATTTACTACTTTAGAAGATTGTTGTGAGGCTTAAATGTGAATGTATGGCCAATGCTTTATGGATTTTAAAGCAGCACAAAAGTTGCCCCCCAAAGTCATCTTAGCACAGTATTTAAAGCCTCAATACTACACTGAGACTTTTGGGACACCCAATGTCAATTGTTGTCTGTAATTCTCCCAAATCCTATGAATATGTATGGCTACTCCCTCCATGCTTTCTTCTTCTGTTAAACTTATGAATCTTCCATAGGATAAGCACAAACCTTTTTTTTTCTACCTTGAGAATACCAATTGTTCTCTGACTAGGCATAGGGCTTGTTCTTAGTTATATAAGGTATCAGAGCTTTCTATTAAAATCTCTTAGACACCCTTCCAGTGCTGGAACTTCTACAGTTCTGATTTTTATCAACTCAAAAGCCATCTGTGGCTCCCATTGTTTGTTCATTGAGTCAAATGCAGCTTCCTTAGCTTGTCATTCCAAGTTCTCTAATATCTACAGTTCCCACTACACTATTCTCCAACTCTAGGTTCTAGTCAGACTAGTTTGCCAAAGTAGAACAGAAGTGCTAATTCAGTACTGTTCTCTCCCCCACTCCCTCCACTGTTCCTCACTCTGAGAGTTGTAAAGGATAATTTTAGCATTATGACCTGAACTATATTAAGTATTTTGTCACCATGGATATCCCAAATATAAAAAAAAATGCTTAAGTCAGTTGGAAATTTATGGTGATTTAATTAATATAGTGGAAAGAAATTAAGAAGAAGGAAGAAAGAAAGGGTGTAGGATTTCTCCCACCTGGCTTTTGCCAGGAGGAAGACCAGTGGCTCTAGGAAGGGAAGGTTTTGGAGAGTAAAGGAGGGAGGAATCAGCCTGAACTCCAAGAGGCTCAGCCAAGATGCCTGAACCTGAATCAGCTCAAGGGCAAACTCACCACCAAAACCCAGACAAATAGCTGCCACCATGACAAGATGTCAGAATGCTTAGCACACTGCCCTCCAGAGCCACCTCTCTGGGGAAAGAAGGAAAAGAGAGGAAGTATAGATGGTTTTACATCATTTTCCTGCATCTCATCTGTACCAATGTTAGCTTAGCTTGACTTAGGACAGCCCAGGGGTCTGTCCTCTGTTTCTGCACATGTCTATTGAAGGCCATCTTCTCAGATACTTAATCCTTGAGTATGTTGCAGACATTCTTGACCTTGTTAAACTAAGTAGGGTGGAGAAATGTAGCGTTCCCAAGACTTGATTCTATTAGACCAAGTATCTCCATTGTTATAAATCAGGAAATAGCTAAATCAAATCTTCTAAAGTAGGTGGAGTAGTTTTAAAATTCACAGTCTGTCCTATTCTTGCCCATTTGTCTATTATTCATGTCCTCCAAAATTCTGTCTTTGGTCCTCTTCTGTCTATCCTTTGGCAATCTTATCAAGGCTATAACTATTATCTCTATGTGTACCTCCCAAATGTTCTCTTTCTCACAAACTCCAGATCTCTATTTCCTTCTTCCTATAAAACAGTTATTTCAAAGATAAAAACGACAAATCCAAACACTATGTGTGGACTAGTGTATGGACACTAACCACATGGAGAGAAAGAACTGTGGGAGCAGAAACGTAGAAGGAAAACATTTGATTTTTCCCTTGTTTTTATGGATATTGAATGTGGGATTTTGGTTTTTAGAAGATTATTGCAAAAATGATTAATATAGAAATAGGTAAGTGATACGACATGTATAACCCAGTGGAATTGCTTATCATCTTTGGTGGGGGTGGGGAGTGGAAAAGGAGAGGGAAAGTAATGAATCATTTAACCATGGAAAAATACTTAGAGAAAATTTTAAGAAAAAAAAAAAGGACATTCAATCCTACAACATAGTGTATTAGGTGACAGAAGATTCCCCTATAGACCCACAGGGGTACATTCTCCCAAAACTTAGTGCAAAACTTTGGGGGAACGTGTATGAAGGTATGTGTGGGTGATGGCAGCGTCCAAACACACATGCATATAATCTGAGTGACCAAGGAATATATGTGTAGAAACCGTGGTCAACACACAGGCTGTGGCTATAGGACAGTTCACCCTGATGTTGTTGTCTTCTAGGAGGGTTTTTTGTTGTTTTTGTACTTTTTCTGCTGAGTATTTATTGCCTTTCTTTTCTCTACTATTTCCTGGAGCTGCTCTCTACCCACTATTGATATTCAGCTTCAATAGCCTTTGTGGGCCATTATCTGTTCTCTTATCCAAAGGCATTCAGTGATTAGTAAAGGCAGCTAGGTGGTCTAGTGGATAGAGTTCTTCAAGTCAGGAACTCTTCTTACAGAATTCAAATCTAGCCTCTGACACTAGCTGAATGGTTTGGGGCAAGTCACTTCACCTTTTTGCCTCAGTTTCTTCATCTGTAAAATGAGCTGGAGAAGGAAATAGCAAATCACTCTGGTATCTTTCCCAAGAAAATCCCCCAAAATGGGGTCACACAATTGGACATGACTGAATAACAAGAGTAATGATTAGTAAACCTCTCCCTTTCAAGGGAGGGCCAAAATTCTTTTACTCAAATAGCATAAAGGCTAATGGGGATCACACACCCCCAGACAGCCATTACAAGCCAGCAGATAGGCTCTGGTTAAGGTTTTCTCTACCTTTATCTGTCCTTCTTGTATGTTCGTGCAAAATTTCTGAGGCCAGCCAACCATGTGAGTTGTGATTGGAAAATTCTTTAATTTGTATCAAATCTGATCATCAGCTTTCTTTTAAGGGACAGCATCTAACAAAATCACAGAGACAATTTGGGACTCATTTTATGAGGTGTCCCTTCTATACCTATGACATGCCTTCTTGCCATACAAGTGAACTAGGAGTCAGGAAGAACAGCAGGGTTTTTGTTTTTTAGTGGAACTGTATGAGCTGCTGGCCTTGAACTCTTTTGTTGTTTGATTATTTCTAATTCTTTGTGACCCCATTTGAAGTTGTCTTGGTGAAGATTTTCTTTTCCACCCAAAGACTTTATTTTGTTTTTCCAATTGCCAGCAGAAACAATTTCAAACATTTACCCTCTGCCTTAGTATTTATCCTAAAACAGAGCAGCAAAGGCTAGGCAATTTGGGATTAAGTGATTTGCCCAACGTAACACAGCTAGGAAGTATCTGAGGCTGGATTTGAACTCAGGTCCTCCCAACTCCAGGTCTGGAGCTCTATCCATTGCAACCTAGCTCCCCCTCAGAAACAATTTTTCACATTTGTTCTCTGACATTTTGTGATCCAAATTCTTTCCCTTTTTCTCCACTGAGGTGGCAATCAATCCCACTTTTATTTTTTGCCATTTCCTTCTCCATTTTACAGATGAAGAAGTTGGACAAACAGGGTTAAGTGACTTGCTCAGGGTCACACAACTACTAAGTATGTAAGACCAGATTAGAACTCAGGAAGATGGGTTTTCCTAACTCCAAGCTTGGCACTCTATCCACTTTGACACCTACCTGCCCTGCCCTTGACCTGAGAGCCTTTGTTTTAAATTTGTACCTGTAACTTCATACCATTTAGACACATATCACCTGGACAGAATTGTTCCTCTCTGTTTATCATTTCTGCCAACCAAAAACTTGGCTAATTTTTCTATGCTAAGAATTCTAAAAATGAATTGTTTGTGTGAGAATGAAAAAAGGAAGATCAATAGAGCTTCTGGTCAGAGTAGATGAGTGAATGAATAATAACTGAAGACTGAAGGCAAAACTACTCAGTTCTTTTGCTTCTGTTTTTTGTTTTTTTTTTCCTGTTGGAAATGGGATGAAGGTCCAGTGAAAAAAAGTCTTTGATAGAGGAAAGAGGAGGGGGGAAATGGTTAACTAAGGCAGTATTATCTAGCTGTAAGAAAACTGTAGTTGGAATCAGAAGACCTGTTGGGGATTCACAATTCTTATACTTGTTAAATGAATAAACTTGGACCAGGCATCTAACTTTTCTGTGTTTTTGTTTACTAATCTGTAAAATGAGAGTGTTGGGCTAGATCTCTGAACCTTTATCCAACTTCAAAATTTTTTAATCCTCTGACTAAGTTCAAGTTACTGGGACAACTCTTTATCCCCAAGTCTTGAAAAAAATTAGCAAATGGGTTGCTGCCTTGTTATTAGAAATTCTGAAAAATCATAGCAAATATAAGATTGGAGGTAGACAGGTGTCCTTTTATTAAGATTTTATTTTCCCAATTACATTGTATTGCTGAGAGTAGCTGAGTCTTTCTCAGTTGATCATTGTACATGTTGTTATTGGGTCCAATTTTCTCTTGGTTTTGCTTATTTCCACCTGCAGAAGTTCATGTAGTTCTTCCAGCTTTTTCTGATATTATCTTGGTCATCATTTTTTATAGCACAATAGTTTTCCATCACAATAATAAACCACAATTTGTTCAGCTATTCCCCAATTGATGGACATCCCCCTCAATTTCTCATTTTTTGCCACTCCGAAAAGAACTGTGTATAAATGTTTTCCACAAGTAAGTTTTCCCCCACACCTCTGCTTTTAATCTCTTTGGGATATAGACCTAGTAGTGGTATTATAGGATCTAAAGGTATGCACAGTTTTGTTTTGTTTTGTTTTGTAGCCCTTTGGCCCCAATTCCAAGTTGCCCTCCAGAATGGTTGGATCAGTTTACAACTCCACCAACAATGCATTAGTGTGCCAATTTTGCCACATCTCCTCCAACATTTATCCCTTTCCTTAACTGTCATATTGACTATTCTGATAGGTATGAAGTGCTACCTCCGAGTTGTTTTAATTTGCATTTCTCTAATCAAGAGTGATTTAGAACATTTTCCATATTATTTTAGATTTGTTTCTTCATCTGAAAACTGCTTATTCATATAAGTTCATATAACCTTGCTATTTGTCATTTGGGGAATGAATTATATTCATATAAATTTGACTCAGTTCTTTAATTATTTGAGAAACAAGAAGTTTCTGTTTTCAATTTTTTTAAACCTATACCTTCTGACTTAGAATCAACACGGTGTATTGGTTCCAAGATAGAAGAATGATAAGGGCTAGGCAATTAAGGTCAAGTGACTTGCCCAGGGTCACACAGCTAGGAAATGTCTGAGGTCCAATTTGAACCCAAGACATCTCTAGGCCTAGCTCTGAGTCCACTAAGCCACCCAGCTTCCCCCAAGGTTTCTATTTTCAAAAGAAAAGAGAGTATAGAGGTCTTCATACCTTAGGACAGTGTAATAAACTTGAATTCTTGACAGAATTCTAAAATGAATTATTTAAAAGATAAGTAGAAGGAAGTAAGACAGTTTCATATATACATATAGCTTTGTCAAATGATGTCTTCTCTAATGGGGAAAGGGGAGGAAGGGATTTAAATGGATATTTAATGTAACAAACAAATTTTAAATTTTGAAAAGCAGGGACAGAATAAGCATTATATTAGCCATTATAATATTCTATTAAGCATATGTATAATATATATAATAATTATGATAAGCAGAATATTAGCCACTATGTGCCAGACACTTTACAAATATTACCTTATTTGATCCTCATAACAAACCTGGGAAGTAGGTGCTATATTATCCCCATTTTACAGTTGAGGAAATTGAGGCAAACAGAGAATTGTCTAGGGTCATAGAGCCAATCTGTATCTAAGGTCAGTTTGGAATTCTGGTCACTCTGGTTCTAGGTATAGTGCCCTGTCCACTATGCCCAACATGGTCCCCGCCATTTAAAAAATAGTTTGTGAGCTTTTAGAAAGAGATTCAAAATTTACTAAGAGCCGGCATGGATTTATCAAGAACATGCTATTCTAAATGGCTTTTTTTTTTTTAACAGTTACTTTAAACAAGTTAATTAGGGAAATGTGATAGACATGGATTTCAGCAAAGTACTTAATAGCTGTGGTGTGTGTGTGGATGCAACAGAAAGAAGCAGTTGGTAGAACGACTACATCTGGAGTAATCCTTAGTACCATTGACAGGCAATGTGGTAGGAAATCTCCATATTTGACCCTGTGATGCTAGGTAGTTTTTTTTATTTTATTTAATTGATTAAGAAAAATTTTCCATGGTTTCCATGATTCATATTCTTTCCCTCCCCTCCCTCCATCCCCCCCCCCCCAGCCAATGTGCAGTTCCCCTGGGTTTTACTTGTGTCATTGATCAAGACCTATTTCCATATTATTGATATTTGCACTAGGATGATCCTTTGGAATCTACACCCCCAATCCTAGCCCCATCGACCCATGTGATCAAGCAGTTGTTTTTCTTCTGTGTTTCTACTCCCAAGGTTCTTTCTCTGTATGTGGATAGTGTTCTTATAAGTCCCTCAGAATTGTCCTGGATCATTGCATTGCTGCTAGTAGAGAAGTCCATTAAATTCACAACTATGAATATTCTTGTACAAGTCTTTCCCCCTATTATCTCTTTGGGGTACAATCCCAGCAGTGCTATGGCTGGATCAAAGGGCAGACATTCTTTTATCGTCCTTTGGGCATAGTTCCAAATTGCCCTCCAGAATGGTTGGATCAGTTCACAACTCCATGCTGGGTAGTTTTGTTGTTATTTCATGCCATTAAATTTGTGGATGATACAAAACTGAAAGGAGTGAAGAAGTAACCAGCATGTTGGATAAGATTTAGAAAGATCATATTATGGGAAGGGGTTTAAGTCCTCTGGTGAAGTGCCCTACAGTTCTGTCCTTGACCTTTTACTATGGTTTCTGTAGATTCATGACTTAGTCATCCTCATCACATTTGCATTTGATAGAAAGTTGAGAGTAATAGCTAACAAGGGACAGCTAGGTGGCATAGTGGGTGTGAAGTTAGGAAGATCCATCTTCCAGAGTTTAAAATTTATATACTTATTAGCTATGGAATCTTGAATAAGTCATTTAATCATTTGCCTCAATTTTCTCATCTATAAAACGACCTGGAGAAGGTATTGGCAAACCACTCCCATATCTTTGCCAAGAAAAGCCCAAATGGAGGCATGGAGAGTTGGACACAACTAATAAACTGAACAACAAAAATAGCTAATGTATCAGATGACAATTGGGATTCTTTTTTTTTTTAACCCTTACAGAAGACAGAATGTCTTGGAATCAATACTATGTATTGGTTCCAAGGCAGAAGAGTCTTAAGGGCTGGGCAATGGGGGTCAAGTGACTTACCCAGGATCTTGAAAGATAATCACAATCTGGAACAATGGACCAGATATGAAATGAGGCTAAAGGCCAAGCCTTATCCTTGATATCAAAAGATCAACTGCACAAAAAAAAAAAAAACAAACAGTCCTTTCCCTAAACTAAATTGATTGAAAATCCAGTATGAACCAAATTATACCAGTGAATTAAGCAAAAGAAAAAAACACCTAATATAATCTTTCCTCCACCAATAGAGGCATCATGACAAGAATGAAGAAAACAGTGCATTTCTAGTATATTCTGCCCTAGTTGAAAGCATTATTTTGAGGACTTTATAGGTCATAAATTACCAGATTTGGGATCCACATAAAGTAGGCTCTCCAGAAGCAGGATGGACTATAACTGTAGGATGAAGGTTTTATGACAACTTGTCAGAGCTGTTATAGGAGACACTCCTGTTTTGGAACTTGTTGGACTATATAACCTGTAAAGTCCCTTCCAATGATGTCTAATGACTGGTTTTGTGCCAATTGCAACTTGACCATTTCCATTAATTGTACTACCATTCGTCTAGTCTTCCCATATATAAAATCTTGATCTTCACCTCTCATACATACTTGATACCAGTATTTGATTGAATCTCCCTTTGCAATATTCGTATGTAGGACACTCTTTAATAATTGTCCTGTCACCACCCCAATTCCAGGCCTTCATTTCCTAAACTATTGTAATAATAGACTTTCTACTCTTGGCTTTGTCCCACTCTAATCCATTTTTTTCTTTAAACCCCTACCTTCCATCTTGATATCAATACTAAGTATTAGTTCCAAGGCAGAAGAGCAGCAAGGGCTAGACAGTGGGTGTTGAGTGACTTAACCTGGTCCCAAAGCTAGGAAGTATCTGAGACCCAGGACCTCTCATCTCTAGGTCTGGCTCTCAATCTGCTAAGCCACCTCCCTTTCCCTCTAATTCATTTTTTCATACATTCTGCTAGATTAAGCAAAAATCTTTGGTTCTCTTTTACCTACCAACTAAAGTTCAAACATATAGTCTATCCTGTTTTCCTTGGAAACCATTGAAATGTCTCAAATACCAATATATTGCCAAATAGCAACTGAATAAGTAATTGACATTTACATAGTACTTTAAATTTGGCAAAGCATTTTACGCACATTATCTCGTTTGAGTGAATCAAATCAATGGGCAGTGGAACAAAAATGTTACAGAAGTTTGAATGCCACAAAAGTTGAAGAATCTCATTCTACCCTATATCCTGTTTATCTCCAGCTTGTCCACCATGTTTATGGGTATGCTGGGTACAGCAGTGTAAATGATTTGGTACAGCAGTGATGTCTTATGCTTTGATTTGAAATTCATAAAATATCATGATATATATATATGCATATATATATACATACACACACAAATATATATGTATTGTAAGTATTTGTGTGTCTGTCTTATCTCCTCTGTCTAAAACCATGAATTCTTGCATCTTTGTACTCTCCACAAGTCTTATTCACTCAACATACTATGTGATCTTAAGCAAGTACCTTTCTTTGCCTCAGTTTCTATGGCTGTAAAATGAGGGGATATAACAAAAGATTTCACAGGTCCCTTGCAACTCTACAGCTTGAATGGGCCATATTGATGCACATCACTTATATTAACTAAAAGTTTCTCTTTAGCCTATATGGGCCAGGAATCCAAAAGAAGATTTTTGGGGGCTTTAAAACTTGGTGAGCTGGACATTAGTGGCTGTGAGAGAAACCTAAATAGATATGGGTACAGAGTTCCCCAAGATAGCCAAGTTATATTTAACCTTTATTACAAAGGGGAGCAGTGGTCAGAAACATAAGGGTTCATGTTTTACCTTTGCAGTAGCCTGAGTAAGTTTTTAAACTTACCCAGTTCCAGGAAAGTCTAGTTGTAAACCATGTTGACCAGCATAGGTAAAGGGAGTTTTTGAATGAAATCACAGATGCCACCTTTATCCACAAATGGGAGGAAGGCTGAGCCTGTAAAAAGTAAGCTCCTGTCCTGGGTACTCTTCTATATTGACCTTTTGGTGCCTAAGAGAACACATTCCCGAAGGACCAATCCCTGGACAGCTTGGAAGGCAGAAATATCTTTCCTATTCTTCAAACATTCAAATGCTTTCTTTCTAGGGCTTATCTGTTCTCTAGCCTCATCCTCATTTTCTTCTCTATGCTAAATACATCTTTAAAAAACCCCCAACAACAATTAAGAGCAATATAAATGCTGTTATTGTTATCTTTATCATCTTTTTTAAAATATATCAGAGACCCTTTGGCAGTCTGAAGTCTATGCCCCCCTTCTCAGAATAATGTTTTAAAATGCATAAAATAAAACTCATAGAATCCTATAAAGGAAACCAAGTACAATGTATTAAAATAGAGACCATAGATAGATTTGCAATCCCATCTGTGCTAGTGACGGGCCTAATGAGAAGGCATTTTGAATGAATGATGACTATAAATAGTATTTTGAGATAGTTACATGCAGCAACTGTAATGTGATATGACAATCATCTGATTAGTGACAGTTACTGTTAATGCTAATGGAGTTTGTTGCCTATATTCACAATAGCAGGAAATGATAAATTTCATCTGGGAAGTTAGGGGATATAAAGATGTGATTTTCCACCCCCCCCTCCAAGTTTGTAGACCTCCTAAAAGCTATCTATAGAGTCTTAAAGAGCCAGTTTTAAAACCCCTGTTCTCATCCAACACCCTTATTTTATTTTATTTTATTAGAAAATATTATTTAGTCAATTTGGAACATTATTCCTTGGTTACAAGAATCATATTCTTTCCCTCCCTCCCCTCCCCCACCCCTTAGCTGATGCACAATTCCACTGGGTTTTACATGTGTCCTTGATTAGAACCTATTTCCATGTTGTTGATGTGCTCACTAGGATGATCATTTAGATCGGGGTCCCCAAACTTTTTACACAGGGGGTCAGTTCACTGTCCCTCAGACCATTGGAGAGTCAGATTATTAAAAAAAAAACTATGAACAAATCTGTTTACTGCTGTCTGGGTTAGTGAAGGCTGCAGCTCTGGCTGTGGTAGGCCTGTCACACCTTGCACAGGCCCATCACTGCCACCACTATACCAGGCAGCAGTATACACAGTGCGGAATCCCCTCCCCCAGATCACCTCTCACCATGCTGATGTCTTCCATTGTGCAGCCACATAATCCTTGGCGCCTCGTTCTCATTCAGTTACTCTCAGAACAAGGCACTACGCAAAGGATTATGTCACTAGAGAGAGAGAATATGTCACGTGAGAGACTAGCAGCGCCACCACATACAGTACTCCTCTCACTGACCACCAGTGAAAGAGGTGCCCCTTCTGGAAGTGTGTTGGGGGCCAGATAAATGGCCTCAGGGGGCCACAGTTTGGGGACCTGATTTAGAGTCTACATCCCCAATCATATACCCATCGACTCATATAATCAAGCAGTTGGTTTTTTTCTGTGTTTCTACTCCCACAGTTTTTCCTCTGAATGTAGATAATGTTCTTTCTCAATTCCTCCAAATTGTTTGCCATTAATGGAGAAGTCCATTACATTCGATTGTAGCACAGTGTATCAGTCTCTGTGTACAATGTTTTCTTGGTTCTGCTCCTTTCACTCTGCATCACTTCCTGGAGGTTCTTCCAGTTCACATGGAATTCCCCCAGTTCATTATTCCTTTTAGCACAATAGTATTCCATCACCAACAAATACCACAATTTGCTCAGCCATTCCCCAATTGATGGGCATCCCCTCATTTTCCAATTTTTGGCCATCACAAAGAGCACTCCTATTAATATTCTTGTACAAGTCTTTTTCCTTATTATCTCTTTGGGGTACAAACCCAGCAGTGCTGTGGCTGGATCAAAGGGCAGACAGTCTTTTATCACCCTTTGGCATAGTTCCAAATTGCCCTCCAGAATGGTTGGATCAATTCACAACTCCACCAGCAATGAATTAATGTCCCCACTTTGCCACACCCCCTCCAGCATTCATTACTTTGCATAGCTGTCATGTTAGCCAATCTGCTAGTCAACACTCTTATTTTAAAGATGATGAAACCTGGGACCTGGGGAAAAGTTAAGTGTTCAAAGGTTTAAGCCAAAGTAAGGTGAGAATTAAATCCAGTTCTGGTGACTACAGAAGCTGTGCTCTTTCTACAAAACCACACTGCCTCTGTATGGTTAACTAGATAGTGGATAGATTTAAATCTGACCTCAGACACTTCCTGGATGTGTGACTGCCGGGCAAGTCACTTAAGCACAAATGCCTTGCCCTAACTACTCTTTTGCTTTGGAACCAATACACAGTATTGATTCCAAGACAGAAGGTAAGAGTATTTAAAAAAAAAATAAATGCTAACTTCCTTCCCCATTATCTTCTCAAATTTCACATCCTAGTCATTATACACATAAATAGCTCAATCACCATTAAACCCTTACTGTATGTGTGTGTGTGCATGTGTGCGTGCAAGGCACTGTGCAGTAAGGATCTCTATCCTTTCTCTGGCTTTTTCTCTTTTTTTTCTGGGCCACTTTACTTTCCCCGACATCTGTCCTTTGCCAATGCACTGCCAAAGATCAGGTCTTCTCCATGTGGTTCCCTCAAGAATCCTTCTGAAAGTGATTCAGTTCATAAAAATTATTAAACAACACTGCCACAGTTGGTACCTCTACCCCTTCCCTCTTTTGGATTCACTTATAACTTTAGTCTGGCATCACTCTCTGTCCCTGTTATACACCCTCCACAAGTCAACTGCAAATAGTCCTCATTCAGCTTTTGAATGGAAGGAGAGGGGAGGGGGGATACACTGCATGGTCGTCACTCTGGCTGCCATACTAGGGACTTGATCTCTCTGGGGAGGCATTAATCTGGGATCTCCCACCACCTTTTATAGAGGTTGGCTCACAGTGGCTGCTATCTGGGCTTTAGCCACTAATCATGTTAACGACTTTATATTTGATGGCAGAAACAGAAATACCACCCATGGAAGCACACTGCCTTATGGAGTAGGCACTGTAGAGAGGGTCTCTTCTGGAGATTTACTTATGCGGTAGTTAATAAAGACCAGGGAGTCCTTTCTGGTATTGTTGCTAGGGCTGGAATTAGGATTTAAATGTTTCTGCTCCCTGACTCCAAAGAGAGAAGCATGATTTTATACACTTCATTCTGTTTGGCTACAAGCATTTTTTTTAGACACTAGACCTGTGAATTCACGGTATAGAGAATTCCTCATGAAGAAACTACAAATTTGGATGCCCCCTAGACCTGTGAACTTTAAAAAAACTACTCCACCTTACTTAGACCCTACTTTAGGGGAAGATAAAGTTGTAATCTCTTGATTGAACAATGCAGGTGCTTAGTTCTCACCTTATAGTGAAGCTAGAACTTTGAGCTAAGTCAATTTTTAGATCTAATACAAAAAGGTGTTAAATAACTATAAAGGTTAAATTAATCACAAAAAGGTCAAGTAACTCACAAAAGGTGAACTTAACAAAGAAGTGTGAAGTAACTCTAAAGAGATAATCAAATCAAAGAAGGTGAGAACTAAAAGTATGGGCAGTCCTGGAGGAAAGGCCTTTAATGTGATTTGTAGATGTGAAAATTTAGAGGAGGAGACACAAGGATGAAAGGTCTATATATTTGAGATTTTTCGTCCCTCAAGGACACACTCTCTCCCTGATTGGTGGTAAAGAGTTAGCTGAGAGCTGTGTGCTGAGCCTTTCAGCATCTTAGCGGGCTACAAGCTACTGTCCGGTTCGGTGGTGAGTTTTTGGCTGAATTTTCCTCCTTTACTTTCCAACTTTTCCTCTCAGAAGCCTCTAGTCTTCTTCAGAGACCTAGAGGCAAGGAGTTTAAAACTCCCCCTGGCATAGGTCAGGTAGGAGAAATCCTATATCCTCTTTCCTCCTTCTCCTCAAATTCCTTCCCTCTATTAATTAAATTGCCATAAAATTCCAGACTGAATTGGGAATTTTATTTGGTGACCATTTAAATCTAGATTTAAAGTCACAACCCTAAAATTATCTGACATCCCCTCCTCTGTAATGTATAATCTTAGATAGTTGCCTGGAGGGTTCTGAGGGATTAAGAAACTTTTTTCTGGGTCACATAATTAGTATTGGAGTCAAGCCTTGAATTTAGGTCTTCCTGATTCTCACTCTACCATCTTACCTCTTAAAAGAACACTTAAAATTTTGTGATTGCACCCCAACAGATGAGGGCCTTTCTACTGACTCCTGACTGGCAAAATAATCTGGAGAAGCAATACAATATCAACTTCATAAAATACATTTATTAAATATCTGCTGTGTTCACAGCTCTGTGCCTTAGGACAGAGGATACAAAATTGATCTGGAAAAATTCACTTCATGAACTTAATATCATTCCAAAAGGATACAAAATGTATATAACCAAATGAATGCAAAGTAATTTCTACAGGGAGAGAATGCTAATAGTAGGTGAGGGCAGGGGAGAGATGGAGATCAAGAAAGCCCTCCTTTCAGGATATGATGTATGAGCTGTCTGGAGATAAACTAGGTTTCTGATGGAGTTATATTTTAGAGATAGACATCATTTATGCAAAGGAAGGAAAATGAAATGTCAGGTATAGGGAGTAGCTAACAAGGTCATTTTCTTGAAAAAGAAGGTTCTTGGGTTTTGAGCTAAAAAGGAAACTTAGAGGTTATCCAGTCCAATATAGTCCTCTTCTAGTAAAGGAACTGAGACTCAGAAAGGTTCCACAACTTGCCCAAAGATACTTGGGAAACGGAAGAGCTAGGATTTGAACCCAGGATCTGATAACTCCAAATACAGTGGTGTTTCCACTAAAATTATGCAGGCACAAGATTTTGGAACCCCTTAGTTAGGCCTCCTTTGCCTAATGCTAGGTCAAGGATTCTGTATTTTATCCTAGATAGCAGGATGCCATTGAAGTTTGAGGAGGGGGCATAAAATAATCAGAAAGATGATTTGGTGAAGAAAGAGATTGTAGGCAAGTACCCCAAATAGACTATTACAGTAGTCCAGGTGAGAAAGAATGAGGAAGTGAACTAAAAGTAGAGACTAAGAACAAAGAAGGGGCCAGTTGTGAAATACATAGATTTAGAATGAATAAGATTTTGCAAGTGATAGGATTTGGGGAATTGGGATAGAGAATTTCTCTTCGAATGAATTTGATTCGAATTTTGCATATAGACTCAGGGAGGGATTGGGGAAGATTTAATGAAAAAATACTTTACAAATGATAGGATATTGGAGCAGTGGTAGATAATCTCATGAAATGAATCTGTTTGATCTAATTTTTGAAAAATGGGAGGGAGGCAGGGACTAGGAAAGATCTTATGGGAAGAGGCTGAAACTAGAACTTGAAAAGGATTTTAGTAATGAGAATGATGATTAATAACTAACATCTGCAGGGTGTTTCAAAGCGCCTCTCTAGTGTCAATAGGCAGAGAAGTGGAAACAGTGTCCTGATCATTTGTAAATACACATAAGTTTGACAAAATGAGACAAGATTGGGGAGTAAATTGTGGTCCATTGAGTTACATGTAGAATGCAGACCAGGGAGTAATATGAAATAAGGCTAGAAAGGTAGTCTGGGGCCAGATTGCTGAGGACTTCAATTTCCTGGTTCAGGACTTTGTAGTTTGTCCTGTAGGTAATAATAGCCACTGAAGGATTTTGAAGAGAGTGGTATAGACTTATTTTGCTTGGCTTCAAGAGGAGCAATGGGTAGAAGTTACAGAAGTATAAATTTGGATTTAAGAGATGGGGGAAAGTCCTAAAATTAGAGCAGGAATGAACTGCCTCTGTTGGTCTTGAAACAAAAGCTAGACAGCCCACTTGTGCTTGTTAAGGTATAGGTTGGACTTCCATCATTGATCAGTAAGTTGCTCTTTGGTCATTAATTGTCATTGATTAAAAATTATTAATTGGGATGATTCATTGTGGCTTGTAGAGCAGTTAAAGAGCTCTTACAATTGTTCTAGGGACATAAAACAGATTGAGACAACTCCTACCTGCAATTGAGCAAACATCACTTCCTTCAATGTGACACATAATCTGGCTCCTAGCAGAGAGAGTCTGGAAAGTAAACTCATCAGGGGCCTGATGAGATGAGCTTTCAAAGCCATTGGATAGCTTAGATAAAAGCTATCTGAGAGCCACATCACCCAATATGATATTTTCATAGAATCCTAGGTCTAAAGTTGGAAGGGACCTTAAGGAAGTCTTCTAGTCTAATGCCCTCACTTTACATATGGGAAAACTGAGGCCCAGAGAGGTTAAGGGGCTTTCTCGATGTCACGAATGGTAAGTTGCAGAACCAGAATTCAAGCATGGATCCTTTTGAATCCACTGTCACCCTTTTCCATTGTCCCATGTTCCTTTAATTTTATATCTAAGTATAATAGAGGGAGAGTCAACCTTGGAACCCAGAAAGACCTAGATTTAAATCCTACTTCTGACAGGCACTGGCCATGTGACCTAGGACAGGTCATTAGCCTCACAATGTTCTAGCACAACTCTCTAAGATTATGAGTAAAACATGTCTAATATGGAAATGTTTTACGTGATTTAATATGTTTAATTGCTTTATAGCTTATCTTCACAATGGGTAGAGAAGGGGCAGGAGAGAGGGAAAGAATTTGGAGCTCAAATTTTTTAAATGAATGTCAAATTTTTTTAAAAAGACTAAGCAAAGAAGAGGGTGCAATTTTAGAGAGAGTAGGAGAGAGGTGGAGAGAGAGGGAGGCAGATGGGGGGCAGGAGGGGAGAGATTCCTTAATAATTCCTTATACCAGTGAATTCACAAGCCCCAGTTTCTTTTGTTTGTTTAAACCCTTACCTTCCTCTGGGAAAACTGGAGCTAAGGGCTAGTAGGCATTTGGGGTTAAATGACTTGGCCAGGGCACATAACTAGGAAGTAACTAAGGCTAGATTTGCCTCTCTTCTGTTTTTAATAGAGGAAGAGGAAATATTCTTGAATCCATCATAACTGATTATTTCTGACTGCCTACATTTCATTCAGACCCCAAATCCTGCAAAACTTTTTTTTTTTTTTTGCTACCCAATAAAGGTCTTTAGTTGTTCATTTCCTTTTGAGGGCAGACAGCAAAGGGCAAAGTATGACTAGTACTGTAAAACAAAGCTAACAGAGAGGTGTATAGTATTATTTAGGAAATGGTTACCCATTTCCTCCTCAATTAAAAGCTCATTAATTTTGATATCTAAGAAATTTTAAACCAGCACCTGAAATTTCTGCAGAAAATGATTGACCAACCAAGGAAAAGGACCAGAATCTTGGGTTTTTCCCAGGAAATTGTGTTCATTGAATGAATGAATGAAAAAGCATTTATGAAATGATTTGTTACATTTAGCAAAGAATCCAATCCTTTTCCTTTTTTATGCTGGGATCCCAAGTCTTTCTCAGGGTATTGACTTAAGAGAACTGGAAAGGTACATACTCATTCTTATTAGGGATTCAGTTGTTGTTCAGTCATTTTTAGTCATGTCTGACTCTTTGTGGCCCACTGAGAATTTTCTTGGCAAAGATTCTGGAATACTTTACCATTTCCTTCTCTAGCTCATTTTACAGATGAAGAAACTGAGGCATATAGGATGAAGCCAGTTTCTAAGGTCAGGTCTTTCTAATTCCAAGGCCAGTACTCTATAAGAGGACAGTCCCTGCTCATAAGGATGTTATCCTTTATTTTTTGAGAGGCAAAATGGAGAAGGAAGTTCACCCTTGGATAGATGGAGAAGTCCAGAATCTGGGTGGATAGACGGAAGGTCCATGTTCTGATTTAGTGGGTTTGGTTTTAATGTGAACATGGGATATTTGTGTTTCTTTTTTTTAATTAAGATTTAAGATTTACTGGGTTTTCTTATGAAGGGAACTTAAATATGATTAATGAAGGGACACAAATCACAAAATTCAAGTGGAACTATCTATGCCATAACTTCCTGGGGATTTATTTAACAAAACAACAGCAATATAGCACAAGACCAAGTGAGCTATAGTGAGTTAATGATAATCTTTGGTTTTCTTACAGGTTTTCTTATCTCCCAGAGACGCTTTGACCACCCTGTGACTGATTGACTTGGCAGTTGGACTCACCTGTCTAGAACCTCAGGAAATCTTCTTCATGGACTGCTCTTATGTCTGAGGCCTTAATTGTTAATTAAGCCATTGAAGAAAATAATGTGATAGTGTTCATATTGAAGCTCCTTTTGGAAAAGTACTCATTCACCCACGAAGAAAGTGGCTTTTTTTCTTCCCTTGCAAAACAGACAGTTTCCAGTCCAAAGATGCCAGCCAAGACCCCAATTTATCTGAAAGCTGCCAATAACAAGAAAGGCAAGAAATTTAAACTGAGGGACATTTTGTCTCCAGATATGATCAGTCCTCCACTAGGAGACTTTCGCCACACGATTCACATTGGAAAAGAGGGCCAGCATGATGTGTTTGGGGATATTTCATTTCTTCAAGGGAATTATGAGCTATTACCTGGGAACCAGGAGAAAATGAGAGTTGGTCAGCTCCCTGGGCATAGTGAGTTCCTAAGGGCAAACAGCACCTCTGACTCCATGTTTTCAGAGACACCTTCTCCAGTGCTCAAAAATGCTATCTCGCTTCCTGCTATTGGTGGTTCCCAAGCTCTCATGTTGCCCTTCCCTGTGACATTTAATACCAAACAGGATTCCTTTGGTCCCTCAAAGCTCCCAAGACTTAGTTGTGAGCCGGTCATTGAAGAAAAACCTCAGGAGAAAAGCAATCACTTGGAAAATGGGACTATGGACCCTGAGGATGCCCCATGGAAAGGCAATGGTACAGCATCCCATTATAGTAATGGCAGAGATAGCCATTCATCCAGTCTCTCTGAACAGTACAGTGACTGGCAATCAGAAGATATGTTTGACAGTTCTGTTCCATGTGAACTGATCAAGGAGAAGACAAACTCAGAGGAATCCCTCTCTGAGCTCACAGGCTCTCTGCTCTCCTTGCAGCTGGACCTTGGGCCCTCCCTTCTAGATGAGGTTCTTAATGTAATGGATAAAAATAAATTATAGAACCACAGGCATGGTCAATGGTACTGGCAAAAATCTGGCAAAAGCAATCCCAGTGGAAGAAAACCTACAAAGAGCTTAACTAGTGGCATTTGCAGTTATGCAACGGGTTTTTTAAATACGTGTTCCTACAAAATATTTTTTTACCTGCTAGGTTGTTTACTGTTGGATATGCTCAGAGCTCTCCTTGCAAAACAGAGGAAATGAGTCAGAACTAGTTTTCTGCCGGCATTCTCAATGGGCAGATCAAAATTTTGCTGGTAATTGCGCAAGGAATCTGGCTGGAGATGGCGCCTTAGTAAGACTGCCTGGCTCAATCATTATAAGGAACTTTGCAGTACTCTGACATTTTCAGCATGTTATCAGAGAAGCAGCATAGAGATGGAGGAGGAAAGCATTAATTCTCTCCCTCTAATTTAACATCTAAACCTTTTTTCTCAATATAGACAGTTTTCTAAGAATTATTTGGGCTGCACTACACTGTAGCTAGATCTTCAGTGTTAAACTATTTGTATGATTTCATATTTGGACAACTTTATAGGGTTGGGATTTTTTTCCAGTTTATATATCCCTATATATTCTATATCTCAGATTTTTGGACCAGCAGATACACGTTGGGAAGATGACTCAAGCAAAGTATTACTGTAACTAAATTATTTTTAAAGTTAAAATATATTTTTATGTGCCTTTGGCTTTTTATTGCAGAGTCTACATTTTATAGAAATTGCATCTAAAAGTCATCGCTTGCCTCATTTCTGTTTGGGGGGATCCATTGTAAACCGTGTATGTGTGTGTGTGTGAGTGTTTTGAGAAGATGTATTAATACTTAGCATTACTTTTGTTTCTTCATCTATTATCACATAAGCGCATATCACTGCAAGCAACAGGATTGTAAAGTTTTTTTGTTTTAAAAAGGCACTGGTTATATTCACTGAGCTTCTTTGGAGACTGAGCTGCCCCACTTAATGTTTGGGGAAATGTGGCTCTCAATACAATACTTGCATTAATTACATAGGTACTTCATGCAACACAATAAAAAAGTAAAATGCTTAAAAATGAGCCTGTCTTTTGACTGCCCTAGAAGGGTGGGGAAATGGTGTGGGCAGAGTGGGGGTAGGGAAGGAGATAGATTATGAAATAGTTTTTAAGCCTAGGATATAAGAATTTTACCAAAACTCTTGAAGCAGACCAACAGATAAATAGTTTGCATTTGTATATGTTAAAAGATAGGCTTTATTATTCAGTTCCTGAAGCTTTAGAAATTATTCTTATCATCATAAGAAAATCTGTCAGGAAGACTGAAATCCCATTTATGGCCAACACAGACTAATGAAATTTCTTTGTCACTACCAGATTTTAGTTTCCTGCCCCCCCTTCTTCTCTCTTCTTCTCTCTTCTTCTCTCTTCTTCTCTCTTCTTCTTCTGTCTCTCATTGCTTCTTTTTCTCCCAGACATGAAAATATGTCCCCCTCTGCAACAAATTCTCTTCCAAATTGAATGAACTAAGAGACAAAGTTGTCTATCTCACAAGCAAGCATTTAATAAGCAGCTCTCCATGTTGGGCAATGTGTTGGGTTCTGGGTATTCAGACAAAGACAATGAAACTCCCTGCCCTCAAGGGACTTACTTTCTATAATAGTGAAATTATATATATATATAGAGAGAGAGAGGGGGGGAGGGGGAAGAGGGGAGAGAGAGGGAGGGAGAGAGAAGACAAAAGGCACCCTTGGTGAGCAGGGAAAGGCATGAACAGCTTGGAGGTGGGACAGAGTCCAGGTACACAGGAGACCTTTATTCTTTGAGCAGACTAAGAGGTTAAGACCCTCTTTGGTGGGATCCCCAAACTCTGAGAATAATGAATTGAGTGCTAGAAAGGGATTATCACTACTCGGGGGGAAACACGATTTGAAAGTTGACCACCTTGTCCTGACTGTCCCTACCACCTACCCTAGAAACTTTATTTTAACTGACCCTCTAATGGAGAGACTGACCAATGAGATCTCAGTTTGTAAAATGTGCATAATATCCATCTAGAGGCTTTGTGAGCCTTTTTCCAAAAAGTCTCAGTGGAGAGGCCCTTTCTCTTCCCATTTTAGAGCATTCCTGTTAGCATGGCAAAGAAGAGCCTTTTAAAAGGTGGGACCACAGCTTATCTGGAATTGAATGTGAATATATATTTTTAAAAAACCAAACCAGAAACAGATGAACCATAGTCCTATTGGGGAGTGGGCAAAAACTACTATAAAGCTTCTAGGTAGCGGGAAAGGTAGTAATTCATGTCAAGCAGCCAGCTGCTAGCTTTGCAAATCTCAAGGTACTATATAAATGCTAATTATGAATATTAGTATCACCTTGCCTCACCTGGCATCCATGTGTCCCTGCGCACATGTAGCTCTATTTCTTCTTTATTGTGCTTGTTCTTTCCTGAAATTGGGTACATGAGTTTTGGGGAAAAATAGAATGCCTTGTCAACTTCTGAACCACAAAAGGCCATAAAAGCCATCAACATCAGAGCTGGTAACAGCCGTAGCCAAGTTTGGTGAGGAGCCAGCTCTAAGGAGTGACTTTTTGACTTAGCTCAAGGAGGTCATTTCTAGTTTGGCATCTGTATCACTGAGGACACCAAGGGCATTGATTCAAATTAGCTTGCCTTCAACAAAATAGGGGCTGACTACATAGACCACATTTATTCAAAGCAATCAATTTTGCTGAATGGCTTAGCAGTGCCATAGAGTTAGTCTCTTTTTGAAAAAATAAATTTCTATTGTTTTCTTGTTATTTTTTATATCACAAGTATCCTTACCGAGAGAGCCAGTAGTATTTTTAAGACATAAAATAAAAAGATCATGGAAAAAATCAGCAATAACTAGTATATTGAAAAAGTCTTGAAATAAATATAATATTTACCACTTGTGGATTTCAATCTCCGCAAAGTAGTGGGATGGGAGAATCTTCTCATACCTCTTCTTTGAAACCATTCTTTATAATTCCGCAACATTCACTTTTGATTTTTATATGTGTATGTGAGGTTCTTTCTATTTACATTGCCATTATATGTTGTTTTCTTGGTTCTACTTCACAATCATCAGTTCAAGTCAAATTAATTTCCATATTTCTCTATAGTCACCACATTTACCATTTCTTACAACACAGTAATATCCCATTACATTCATGTTCCACAATTTTTTTAGCCATTACCCAATCAGTTAGTATCTACCTTGTTTCCAAATCTTTACCATCACCTAAAAGTGATGTTATAAGTATTTTGATGTATAAGGGAACTTTTTTCTTATCAATAGCCTCCTCAAGGTAAAAGCCTGGTAATAGAATCTCTGGGTCAAAAAATACAGACATTTTAGCTGCTTTATTTGCACAATTCCAAGTGGTTTTACTGATTCACAGCTGCGCCATCTATACACCAAGGTGCCTACCATCCCACAACCCTCCCAACATTGACTCTTCACATCTTTGCCAATTTGCAGGATGTGACCTTTATTTTCTAAAAGAAGATGCTATGCCCTAGGTAAGGAGAGACCACCATGTCTGATTTAGTAGTTGTTTACCTCCTCTTTGTCTGAAGTGCAGGTGGTTAATTACTGGAGGAATGTTCTCTTATGCAGTGGGTTCACCATCTGCAGATATCTAATTTTCTCCTTATTCACAAAACCAAATACTAGTTGGAAAATATATGTAGAATATTCCATGCTTGAGTTGTCATGGTGTCATCATCCTACAGTCAAAATTGTAGAGAGATTGGCATGTGGAAGGATGGAAACAAGGTTTTCTTTATGAGGTGCCATGTAACAAGAGGGCAGAGGTTTTACAACTACCGTGCTGTATTCAATTATCTTCCATTTAGACTTGAAAGACAGATCCCAGTGTCACATCTGTTTGATTCCAACAGAGATCAATAACCATCATCCTTTGAACACCAGCCAGATTTTGTTCTTGGAAAAACCAGTGACACACCAGTGATGGATAAAAACACATGCTGGAGCTCAGACCATTGAACAGAGTGGGAGTTTGATATTCTATTTCCATATCATGCAAACAGAGAAGTCAGTAGTAAGCTGAAGTTAGACCAGGCCAAGTAAATGAAACAAATGTTAAGCTCACCATGAAATAGCTTTGGGGCTATGTCACAAGGCATTTGTGTCATTAATTTACAAATAAGTCATTGGAAGTGAATAACATCAGTTCAGAGGAAGAAGAAAAAGACCACCATGAGCTGGAGTGACCTGAGGCAGTTTCATAAAAGAGAAACTTGATCCTGGGCCTTAAAGACTGGGGTGGTTTGGCCCAATTGCAGGGAAGAAAGAACTCAAGCATTCCAGGAGAGGTGAACATCCAAGGTAGAGAGGGTACAAGGTACAATTCTATTCCACCAAAGATCTTCAAATGACAGAAATATATTCCTTTGAGAAGTAATTGATTCTTTTTCATTAAAAGACTTTGAGCCAAAGTTACATGACCGTTTCCAGTATTCACTCTTTAGAGGATTTCTATAGAGACAACAGAGAGAATGGGCTCTATCTTCTGGAAGTCAATAAGGGCAGATTTGAACCCTAGGACCTAGGCGTGGCTCTCAATCCTCTGAGCCCCTAGCTGCCCTGGTAGGCAAGTGGGAGGGGAATCCATTAGAGGTAAGCTTGATTGAGGTTCTGAGAGGAGATTTACCAATGGGAAGAAGAAGCCATAAATGTCTCCAACATAAGAAGACCCCTCTGGAGAGTTGTGATATTATTTCAGGCATCTTAAAGCCTCCAAGAATTAAAATTTCCTCCCTCTCAGGAATGGAATGCAAGTGTTTCTCAAGATCTAGGTTGTGGCCATGAATAGAGTGGAATTAGTTCCAGAAAAAGTTTCAGCTGAGAACTCCCTTCTGGGTGATGAAGGAAAAGTCAGATGCCTTAGAGGGCAGGGGTTCGAAAGTGGAGGCAACAGGAGGAATCGTATTAGAAGAGCAACAGATTTCTGAGGATGATCCTTCAAGATCTACAGAATCCTGCTGATTGCTCAAAAATATTTTATTAAAATGGCCAACAGTCATGAAATCTGTTTTCTAAAGCTACAATTCACTTGGATCTGTCAGCAGCCAAAAGATAGGTCTTTAGTTTTGGGGGGAGGGATTTGTTTTCATCTTTAAAGGGATTAAACTAGATCAGGAGCTCTTCATTTGGGGTTCATTGACCTCCCCCGCCCCCCACCCCAAGGGGCTCATGGATAGATTTCAGGGGACTTGGGAAATTGTATGAGACCCCCCAAAATTATCTTTATTTTCATTTATCTCACTATAATTTAACATTTCCTTCAATTATGACTTTTAAAAGCATAAAAACATCACAATGAGAAGGGGTTCATAGGCTTCACCAATCTAGCAAAAGGGTCCAGGACACAGAAAAAAAAATGAAAGACCCTTGGACTAAATGATATCTAGGAAAATCTCTACTAGGCTTAATATTCAGTGATTCTTTCACTCTATATCCTTGGTCCTCTTCAAAAATGAAGGGAAAAAACCCAGTATTCTATATCCTTGAGTGTGGAGTTTAAAAATCCCAATAGATATTTTTTTCTAGCACAATTTGTCACTTGTAGCTCTTCCATCAGAACTCTGACTACTCAAAGAGAATCAGCCTCCTTAAAAAACTCAATTAAATTGAGCACGCATTTATTAACTTGCCTGCTGTTATTGAGGTTTTCTTCATGAGATGCCATGTAACAAGAGAGCAGAGGTAGCTCACTGGGTGTAGATAACAAACAAAAATAAACAGTCCTTCCAAGAGCTTACATACTATTGTGGGTTGAGAGATGAGGAGAACTTGCACATAAATACCAGATGTATAAACAAAGTAAACAGAAAATTATTTTGAGGGGCAGTTTGAAGGGAGAGAAAGCACTAATAACGGGGGGTACAGAGAATTAAGGATAGTGCCATCTGGGCCAAGACTTGAAGGGAAGGAGGAATTCTACGGGGCTGAGAAGACATGGAAGACAATTCCAGGCATCCCATCACACAACACATGCAGTCTTTGAAGGCCTAGAAACTGGACATGGGATGTCTTCTATAGCAATCAACATGAAGTCCAATTTGAATGGAACATACGAGAGTAAAACAAGATATAAATACAAAACTGAGTTACCACTAATTATGTATGACAAAAACACTAAGATTTACACTTCATAATTCTAGCTATCAGATTTTATTAATCAAACATGTACAAACAACTTCCTTATTTTGCAGATGGGGAAACTGAGTCTTATTGATATTACCCAAAGCCATACAACTAGTTCACTTTCCACTTTTTCATTTAAAAGGTATGCTCTGGAGTAGAAGCAGTAGAAGCAGATGTTTTTATGAATGAATCTATATTGAATGAAAGCATATGACTACTCATATACTTACTAGATTCAGAAATCATTTATGGTAAATATATTTGAAAAATAACCTTGTTCCTATAAGGCCACTCATATGTCACCTATCTTTAATGAGATTTTGTGGAAACTGGCCATGTTAAAAAACAATTGAATCGGGGGAGGGAAAAGATCTGAGTTTGAATACTGCATTCACTATTTAAGATGTGACCTTGTTGGACCTCTTAATATCTTTGCCCCTTTGTTTTATCACCTATAAAATGGGATTTGTACGTCCTAAAATTTCTGATATCCTTAAGCTACTTAAAAATGTTAAATTAATTTTTATTGTCATGCAAAATTCTATATTGGTCTTTGATGTAAGAGTCACTCATATATAACTAAAAACCCCAAAATAAAATAAAATCATAAATACACTGATGAGAAAAATGACTCCAACATTTCTTTCTCTGAAGTTAGATGGCATTCCCCATCATTGTGCCAGATCATTGCTGAGAGTAGCCAAATTTTCACAGATAATCATCATACAATATTACTAATACTGTGTACCATGTTCTCCCAGTTCTCTTAAGCTACTATTCTTTATAGAGTTTTGCTTGAATTTAAGTTTAAGTGTGATCATTTAGATTCTCAGGCTTTTTGAACTAACCAGAGTCCCGCGAGATGAACAGCCTAACAATTGAGTCCAATGTACTTCCCCAATTTCTGTTGTTACTATGTTTTCTTTTTTTTTCTTTTTTCCATATAGCATTGCTGTACATTGCTAACATTCACTTCTGCCTGATCCCTTTGAAATCCCTCCAAAGCTTTCCTTGAAGTCAGCTGTCTCCCTGTGGAATTCCTTCAGTAACCCAGGAACCACTAAAGATCATACATCAAAAGTGTTTAATGACAGTATCTTCATAGGGATGGGCAGAGTAGACAACAGCCTAAGTAAGAGGATTTAAAGTGTAATATGAGTAAAGTGGCTCACGAAAGTCATTTGATTTTATATAATATTGGCTCATCATTTTTTCTGGCTTAGCAGACAATCAGAGACTTTATCATCATACATGGGAAGCCCTAGCTGGAAGTACATCATCTCTTCAGCCACCTCACCCCACACACTTCTAGCAGGTGCTCTGGAGGCAGATAGAGATCAGCCTCATATACTCCAAGGAATGGCCCCCTTGGATCCAGTTCACCCACATGACAGAGGGACTGGTAGGAAATCCTCACCAATCCAAATATCTTCCCACGAAGTTTTCATAGCAGGTGAAGTTTTTGTTTTTGTTCAGACATGTAGGTTGTGTTTGATTCTTTGTGACTTCCAAATTTGTATGAGGAGGTAGGACACGCTTTCAGAGCTAAAGGCCATCTCATTTTCTGTGTACCCACAAGGTAGAAATATTATTTTTGATAATGACTTCCTTTCCAATGATGGATTCTGTGTTACTACCATCCAGGCTGTCCCCCCTCCGTGTTCCACTCTTTTCCCAGGTAAAATAGTTCCTGGTCTTACTGTCCTCTTAAAATGAGAAGAGTGTTAGGGATTAACATACTGAAGGCACTGTCTGGAATTGTTTTATCAAATCCTTTTTCTTAATAGCTGGAGAGAACTGGGGCAGAATGAGGGTGCTGAATGTTTACTAGAATGTGGGAACATTAATTAACAAGCTAAAATGGAAAGAGCTTAAGCAGAGGCATGGGGATAAGAGCAATGACTGAAGCCCTCCTATGTCTATTTCATGGTTCTATCTGGGACCAGACAGCAAAGAGGTTCAGTTCTTCAAGAATACACTTCACAACTTCTGCAGTGAATAAGGTAATAGATAATAATGAAACTTGGTATTACTTAACCAGTCCCCCCCCCCCCCCGACTTTCAGGGAGTCCTGATTTGTTCCTTTTAAAAAATATTGATGTCTTTAGTTTCTTTTTTAAATAATATTTCCCCCAATTACATGTAAAAACAATTTTTAACATTCATTTAAAAAAAGTTTTTGAATTCCAAATTCTCTCCCTCCTTTCCACCCTCCTTCCTTCACTTCCTTCCCCTTCTCTCCTCTTTCTCCTTCATCTTTCTTTTCTCTTCCACAAAATGACCAATATGGGAAAATGTTTTACATGTTTGTACATGTAAAATGTACAAAAGGAAGGGGGAAAGGGAGGGAAGACAAAGAAATATAAAGTATATTTTGTCTGTATTCCGATTCCATCGTTTTTTCCTCTGGAGTCAAATGCATTTTTCATCATGAGTCTCTGGGCTTTTCTTGGATTACTGTATTGTTTAGAATAACTAGGTCATTCATTGTTCATCATAAAACATTGCTTTCACTAAGTCCATTGTTCTGGTTCTGCTCATTTCACTCTGCATCAGTTCATGTGGGTCTTTCCAGATTTTTCTGAAATCATCTTGCTTATCATTTCTGATAGCAATACTATTCCATTACAGCATATACCACAACTTATTTGGCCATTCTCCAATTGGGGGATAGCCCTTAAATTTCCAAATCTTTGCTACTACAAAAAGAGTTGATATGGAAGTGGGCAGGGCAGTTGGATTACTCAGTGGACTGAGAGCCATACCCAGACACAGAAGGTGCTGGGTTCAAATTTGACCTCAGACACTCCTTAGCTGACCCTGGGAAATTTACTCAATCCCCATAGCCTAGTTCTTACCATTCTTCTTCCTTGGAACCAATACACAGCATCAATTCTAAATCAGTTGTTTTGTTTTGTTTTTAAAGGAGCTGCTATGAATATTTTTGTACAAATAGATCTCTTCTCCTTTGATATCCTTGGTTTTTATATCATACACATACACATATGTTGAAAGGAAAACTGTTTGGGTTTTTGCCATGATTAAGGGGATAAAACTCAGGACAAAGAATTACAAGGAGTTATAAGCATATCAAGGCAGCAACACATTGATGGGGGCTGAGGATCAGCAAATGGCTTCAAGATGGGCCAGCTTTTACTGATAACTTTTGCAATGAGATAAAAACAAGTCCGACTGGTTCCTGTCCAGCAAAAGTTTCCAGGTACAAACAGATCGGGCGTAACTTGGTAGTGACAAATATCAGTGAATACAAAGTTATAGACTGATTGATACCTACTCCCAACACTGATTGGCAAGCAGGTCTGGGAACTGTTATATTAAATTAATATATTATTAATATAATATTAATTAATCAATTTATTAATATAATATGAATTAAAATTAATATCCAATAACTCCAAGTATTATATTTTATAAGATTTATTAATAATCACTTGAAGTGGGGGAAATGAAAAGACAAAAGTAAAACCTGAGTGAAGAGAAGTTTTTCTTTACTGTGTTAGGGGGAGAAGAGAGAAGTAGGAGAGGGGGTGGAGGACTATAGAGACTTTATTTCCAAAACATAAGGACAGAACATGAGGATGAAAGTGGGATTCTGGGAAATGGAGTCCTGGGGCACAAAATTCTAATTACACAAAACAATGGGTCACTGAGTCAGCATAACCTTCAATACATGCATACATACATACACACATATTTATGTATGTAGATATCCATTTTCCCTTTCTCTACTCAGAAAGTCATCCCTTGAAAAAATAATAATTTTTAAGAAGTGAGAAAATTTACTGACATCATATGAAATACACACCATAGTCAAAGTAATCCAATTATTTTTAATGCTTACCTTCCATCTAAGAATGAGTACTGTGTATTGGTTCTACGGCAGAAGAGTGGTAAGGGCGAGGGAATGAGGGTCAAGTAATTTGTCCAGTCACAAAATTAGAAAGTGTCTGAGGTTCAGTTTGAACCCAGGACCTCCCATGTCTAGACCTGGCTCTCAATTCACTGAGCTACCTAGCTGCCCCTCTGGTCCTCCATTTCTATAAATAGGAAGAAAATCTTCTCATCTGTTTTTTGGGGTTATTATTTTATTATTATTTCTTATTTTAATTTTAACTCAAAAAATTTATTCATTACTAATATTCTAGATATGAAGGAAAATACAAAGAAATGACTCTACTCTTAGGGAACTTGCCATCTAGAAGGAGATTCTAACAAAACATTATTTTCAATAGACAAAAATTAGATTTGCCTGAGATAAGGTATTGAGTAAAACTTAGTTTGGAGATCCAGCTTCAGTACTTAACTAGCAGGCACGTGGGCAAATAACTTAATTTCTGTGATTCTCACACAGGTTTCTCAGCTGTAGAAAAGGGATATTTGTACCCTGACTTGGGCAAAAGCACTTTCTAAATCATCACGTGTTCTATAAAGAAGAAAAAGTTCGTTTCTAAATCCTTATTGTCCTGGTTCTATGAATTGTAACATAAACCTTTAAGGCAAATATTGGCATTTCTAAACATGAGTTTTCTGAGTCTGTGAATGTGAGTGTGTGTGTGTGTGTGTGTATCTTTGTCTTTCTATCTCTGCCTTTT